>NC_067249.2:17928787-18231818 GCF_019359855.2 Lolium perenne
GTAAAATCCACTTGACTAGCATAATGACATCTAGATTACAAGCATCATCATATGAATCTCAATCATGTAAGGCAGCTCATGAGATTATTATATTGAAGCACATAGGAGAGAGATGAACCACATAGCTACCGGTACAGCCCCGAGCCTCGATGGAGAACTACTCCCTCCTCATGGGAGACAGCAGCGGTGATGAAGATGGCGGTGGTGTCGATGGAGGAGCCTTCCAGGGGCACTTCCCCGTCCCGGCGGCGTGCCGGAACAGAGACTCCTGTCCCCCAGATCTTGGCTTCGCGATGGCGGCGGCTCTGGAAGGTTTCTCGTACCGTGGCTTTTCCCTCTCGAGGTTTTAGGTCGAGGAGGCTTAAATAGGCGAAGAGGCGGAGTCGGAGGGCTGACGAGGCGGTGACACAATAGGGGGGCGCGGCCCAGGCCCTGGCCGCGCCGCCCTATCGTCTGGTGGCCCTGTGGCCCCCCTCTGGTTCCTCTCGGGTGTTCTGGAAGCTTCGTGGAAAAATAGGATGCTGGGCATTGATTTCGTCCGATTCCGAGAATATTTCCTTACTAGGATTTCTGAAACCAAAAACAGCAGAAAACAGCAACTGGCCCTTCGGCATCTCGTCAATAGGTTAGTTCCGGAAAACGCATTAAAACGATATAAAGTGTGCACAAAACATGTAGGTATTGTCATAAAACAAACATGGAACATAAGAAATTATAGATACGTTTGAGACGTATCAAGCATCCCCAAGCTTAGTTCCTACTCGCCCTCGAGTAGGTAAACGATAACAATGATAATTTCTTAAGTGACATGCTACCAACATAATCTTGATCAACATTATTGTAAAGCATATGAGATGAATGCAGCGATCAAAACAATGGAAATGACATGAGTAAACAAATGAATCATAAAGCAAAGACTTTTCATGAATAGTACTTTTAAGACAAGCATCAATAAGTCTTGCATAAGAGTTAACTCATAAAGCAATAAATCAAAGTAAAGGTATTGAAGCAACACAAAGGAAGATTAAGTTTCAGCGGTTGCTTTCAACTTATAACATGTATATCTCATGGATAGTTGTCAATGCAAAGTAATATAACAAGTGCAATATGCAAGTATGTAGGAATCAATGCACAGTTCACGCAAGTGTTTGCTTCTTGACATGGAGAGAAATAGGTGAACTGACTCAACATAAAAGAAAAAGAAAGGCCCTTGATACGTCCCCGACGTATCCATAATTTCTGTCGTTCCATGCTTGTTTTATGACAATACTTACATGTTTTGCTTGCACTTTATGATGATTTCATGCATTTTCCGGAACTAACCTATTAACAAGATGCCACAGTGCCAGTTCCTGTTTTCTGCTGTTTTTGGTTCCAGAAAGGCTGTTCGGGCAATATTCTCGGAATTTGACGAAATCAACGCCAAACCTCCTATTTTCCCGGAAGCATCCAGAACACCGAAGAAGAGTCGGAGATGGGCCAGGGGGCCACCACACCACATGGCGGCGCGGGCCAGACCCTGGCCGCGCCGGCCTAGGGTGTGGCGCCCCCAGGTGCCCCCCTGCGCCGCCTCTTCGCCTATAAAATACCTTTCGACCTAAAAACGCAGTACCAATTGACGAAACTCCAGAAAAGTTACTGTGGCGCCGCCGCCATCGCGAAACTCCAATTCGGGGGACAGAAGTCTCTGTCCCGGCACCCTGCCGGGACGGGGAAGTGCCCCTGGAAGCCATCTCCATCAACGCCATCGCCTCCGCCATGCTCCGTGAGTAGTTCCCCTATGGACTACGGGTTCTAGCAGTAGCTATGTCGGTATACTCTCCCCCATGTACTTCAATACAATGGTCTCATGAGCTGCCTTACATGATTGAGATTCATCTGATGTAATCGGTGTTGTGTTTGTTGGGATCCGATGGATGATACATTATGATTAGTCTATCTATAAAGTTTGTGAAGTTATTGTTGCTGCAATCTTGTTATGCTTAATGCTTGTCACTAGGGCCCGAGTGGCATGATCTTAGATTTGAGCTCTATACTTATTGCTTAGATTGTATCTACAAGTTGTATGCACATGTCACTGTCCAGAACCAAAGGCCCCGAAGTGACAGAAATCGGGACAACCGGAGGGGATGGTAGTGATGTGAGGATCACATGTTTTCACGGTGTGTTAATGCTTTTCTCCGGTACTCTATTAAAAGGAGTACCTTAATATCCAGTAGTTTCCCTTGAGGCCCGGCTGCCACCGGCTGGTAGGACAATAGATATTGTGCAAGTTTCTCATTGCGAGCACGTACGACTATATATGGAAAACATGCCTACATAATTAATAAGCCTGATGTTCTTTCTTAATGCTTTGATTCCTATCAATTGCCCAACTGTAATTTGTTCACCCAACACTTGTCACTTATTGGAGAGTTACCACTAGTGTAGATCGCTGGGAACCCCGGTCCATCTCTCATCATTATATACTTGTTCTACATGTCATTGGAAGTAGTATCAACTATTTTCCGGTGCCATTGCTCTCATATTGCTATTACTGCTGCTGTCTTACTGTTACTATTGCTCTCATATTACTGCTACTTTCACATCACCCCTGTTGCTAGTGCTTTTCCAGGTGCAGCTGAATTGACAACTCAGTTGTTAAGGCTTATAAGTATTCTTTACCTCCCCTTGTGTCGAATCAATAAATTGGGTTATACTACCCTCGAAGACTATCGCGATCCCCTATACTTGTGGGTCATCAAGACTGTTTTCTGGCGCCGTTGCCGGGGAGGCATAGCTCTACTCATAAGTTCACCTGGGGAGTACACTCTACCTCTCTCTCTGCTTTTATTTTGTTTTATTTTGTTTTGCTTAGTTTATTTCTGTCTAGTATTAGTTTGCGTAGTTTACTTTTGCTTAGTTTATTTTTGTCTTGTTTTATTTGTCTCATATACCCAAAAATCCATAAAAATTTGAAAAACCAAAAAATTAAAAAATGCTGTCATGGGAGAACCTACAACCTACTTGGAGCTTATAGAATGTTATAATAATTATAGAGAATCAAGAACTGGTAAAATAATGAGTGCTATGATAGAGAAATTAAATACAATTGCTAGAATCTTGCTTAGACGCCATGATATAAATTGTTGCTCTCAACAGGATACTAAACATCTTAAATTTCAATGTGGCTTTAGTGAGGAATATTTTATTAAGAGCTATAATCAGAATTGCTATATTCATTATGGGTTCGAAGAGGTAGAACAATTTGTCTTATTTATGGGAGCCTCTGAGATAGAATCCTTCATGGTTGAGAATTATGAAACTTGTGCTATTTGTAAGGACCTTAAAGATTATGTCTCTACTATCCTTAATTCTTGCATAGAATGCTACAGTAGGAATCCTTATATCCTTGATTATAAAGAGAGACACATTAATGCACAAGAATGCACTCACAATTTGCAGGAACCGGTGGAAGAGGAAATTGATGGACCTGAAAGCTCATTGGATGAAAAAGAAGAGGAGAGCGACGAACAAAAGGAGGAAGAATGGATTAGCTACCCATGCCAACCTTCTAATGAGAGTAACTCTTTATCTCTTACATTATTTGATTGTCCTCCATGCTTACCGAAAGAGGTTGAATGTTATGTTCCTGTGGATTCTCTTGAAATATTCCCTATGAGTAAAACTTGTGAAAATAATTATGCTACTGTTATTTATGATAATCCATGCTACTTTGATAAATCTTATGATAATGCTTTGTTTGTGCTTGATGTCGAAATGCATGGTACTAAAGAATTTCGCGTAGCGACTGTTTATGATAAAGCTCTAGATGATGGTCCTATGTTACTTGATAATATTAATTGTACTACTAATGAAAATGGGATTGCAGAATTCTTGAATTATTCTATGAGTCCCATATCTCTTGAGATTGATCAACTACCTTGTTATATTATTAATAAAAGTAAGTTTGAAAGTTTTAATTCCACTATTCTTGAACTTGATAAAAATTATGTGTTTGGAAATCATGAAAAGTATGCTTCATGTGATAGTTATATTGTTGAGTTTATTCATGAAGCTACTGAAAATTATTATGAGAGGGGAAAATATGGTTGTAGAAATTTTCATGGTACTAATACACCTCTCTATATGCTTAAAATTTCGATGTTGCACTTATTTTATCTTCCTATGCTTGTTACTTTGCTTTTCATGAACTTGTTTATTTACAAGATTCCTTTGCATAGGAAGCATGTTAGGCTTAAATGTGTTTTGAATTTGCCTCTTGATGCTCTCTTTTGCTTCCAATACTATTTCTTGCGAGCGCATCATTAAAACTGCTGAGCCCATCTTAATGGCTATAAAGAAAGCAACTTCTTGGGAGATAACCCATGTGTTATTTTGCTACAGTACTTTGTTTTATATTTGTGTCTTGGAAGTTGTTTACTACTGTAGAAACCTCTCCTTATCTTAGTTTTGTGTTTTGTTGTGCCAAGTGAAGCCTCTAATCGAAGGTTGATGCTAGATTTGGATTTCTGCGCAGAAACAGATTTCTATCTGTCACGAATCTGGGTCTAATTCTCTGTAGGAAACTCAGAAAATTATGCAAATTTACGTGCGTGTTCCTCAGATATGTATGCAACTTTCATTAGTTTTGAGTTTTCTGATTTGAGCAACGGAAGTATTTTATTAAAATTCGTCTTTACTGGCTGTTCTGTTTTGGCAGATTCTGTCTCTGTTTTTTGCATTGTCTCTTGTGGACTTTAAGCGAGGTTTTCTAGACGTAGAGGGCTGTAGCTAATGTTTTATTGAGTTCTTGCAATGTGCCACTACAGGATCAAGGTGGATTCAAATTTTTTGAGTACTAACCCCTCTAATGAAGTTTATGAGAAGTTTGTTGTGAAGGAAGTTTTCAAGGGTCAAGAGAGGAGGATGATATATGATCAAGAAGAGTGAAAAGTCTAAGCTTGGGGATGCCCCCGTGGTTCATCCCTGCATATTTCAAGAAGACTCAAGCGTCTAAGCTTGGGGATGCCCAAGGCATCCCCTTCTTCATCAACTTATCAGGTTCCTCCCCTGAAACTATATTTTTATTCAGTCACATCATATGTGCTTTACTTGGAGCGTCTGTGTGTTTATTTTTCGTTTTGTTTATGTTTGAATAAGATCGGATCCTAGCAATCCTTGTTTGGGAGAGAGACACGCTCCGCTTTTTCATATGAACACTTGTTCTTCGTTTTACTTTTAATGTTCAATGATAAAAGTTGGAAGCTACAATACTTATCTTTATTTGGTTGGAAAAGGAAAATGCCTCATATGTCGTGGATAATTTGACACTTGGCAATTGTTTTGAGCTCTCAAGTAGATCATAAGTTTTTGCATGTAGTTTAAACCTATTAGTGGAGAACTACCGTAAAGCTTGTTAAAATTGGTTTGCATAATTGATCTCTCTTAAGGTCTAGATATTTTCTGGTAAAAGTGTTTGAGCAACAAGGAAGACAGTGTAGAGTATTATAATGCTTGCGATATGTTCTTATGTAAGTTTTGCTGTACCGGTTCATACTTGTGTTTGATTCAAACAACCTTGCTAGCCTAAGCCCTGTACTGAGAGGAAATGCTTCTCGTGCATCCAAAACCTTGAGCCAAAACACTATGCCACTTGTGTCCACCATATCTACCTACTACGTGGTATTTCCTGCCATTCCAAAGTAAATTGCTCGAGTGCTACCTTTAAACAATTCAAAATGCTTCTCAATTTGTGTTAATGTTTTATAGCTCATGAGGAAGTATGTGGTGTTTATCTTTCAATCTTGTTGGGCAACTTTCACCAATGGACTAGTGGCTTCATCCGCTTATCCAATAATTTTGCAAAAAGAGCTGGCAATGGAATTCCCAGTCCCAAATTAATTAACAAAAATAGACACTCCTCCATGGTATGTGATTGTTGGACGGCACCCGAAGGATTCGGTTAGCCATGGCTTGTGTAAGCAAAGGTTGGGAGGAGTGTCATCATAATAAAATTAAAATAAAAAGGCACTCCTTCATGGTATGAGATTGTTGGCAGGCACCCGAGGATTCGGTTAGCCATGGTTTGTGAAAGAAAGGTTGGAAGGAGTGCCATCCAAAAATAAAATAAAATGGGAGCCGCTCTTTGAAGGTTTGTCTGGCAAGGGGGTTAGAGTACCCGCTACCATTCGTTGACAACAACATACACCTCTCAAAACTTTATTTTTATGCTCTCTTTATGTTTTTAAAATCAAAGCTCTAGCACAAATATAGCAATCGATGCTTTTCCTCTTTGAAGGACCATTCTTTTACTTTATGTTGAGTCAGTTTACCCACTTCCTTCCACCTTAGAAGCAAACACTTGTGTTAACTGTGCATTGATTCTTACATACTTGCATATTTGCATTCATCATATTACTTTATGTTGACAATATCCATGAGATATGCATGTTGAGAGTTGAAAGCAACCGCTGAAACTTTAATCTTCCTTTGTGTTGCTTCGATGCTTTTACTTTGAATTTATTGCTTTATGAGTTAACTCTTATGCAAGACTTTTGATACTTGTCTTGAAAGTATTATTCATGAAAAGTTTTGCTATATGTTATCTACTTGTTAGCAACTATAGATCATTGCCTTGAGTCACTTCATTCATTTCATATGCTTTGTAATAGTATGATCAAGGTTATGTAAGTAGCATGTCACTACAGAAATTATTCTTTTTATCGTTTACCTGCTCGGGACGAGCAGGAACTAAGCTTGGGGATGCTGATACGTCCCCGACGTATCCATAATTTCTGTCGTTCCATGCTTGTTTTATGACAATACTTACATGTTTTGCTTGCACTTTATGATGATTTCATGCATTTTCCAGAACTAACCTATTAACAAGATGCCACAGTGCCGGTTCTGTTTTCTGCTGTTTTTGGTTCCAGAAAGGCTGTTCGGGCAATATTCTCAGAATTGGACGAAATCAACGCCAAACCTCCTATTTTTCCCGGAAGCATCCAGAACACCGAAGAAGAGTCAGAGATGGGCCAGGGGGCCACCACACCACATGGCGGCGCGGGCCAGACCCTGGCCGCGCCGGCCTAGGGTGTGGCGCCCCCAGGTGCCCCCCTGCGCCGCCTCTTCGCCTATAAAATCCCTTTCGACCTAAAAACGCAGTACCAATTGACGAAACTCCAGAAAAGTTACTGTGGCGCCGCCGCCATCGCGAAACTCCAATTCGGGGGACAGAAGTCTCTGTCCCGGCACCCTGCCGGGACGGGGAAGTGCCCCCGGAAGCCATCTCCATCAACGCCATCGCCTCCGCCATGCTCCGTGAGTAGTTCCCCTATGGACTACGGGTTCTAGCAGTAGCTATGTCGGTATACTCTCCCCCATGTACTTCAATACAATGGTCTCATGAGCTGCCTTACATGATTGAGATTCATCTGATGTAATCGGTGTTGTGTTTGTTGGGATCCGATGGATGATACATTATGATTAGTCTATCTATAAAGTTTGTGAAGTTATTGTTGCTGCAATCTTGTTATGCTTAATGCTTGTCACTAGGGCCCGAGTGGCATGATCTTAGATTTGAGCTCTATACTTATTGCTTAGATTGTATCTACAAGTTGTATGCACATGTCACTGTCCGGAACCAAAGGCCCCGAAGTGACAGAAATCGGGACAACCGGAGGGGATGGTAGTGATGTGAGGATCACATGTTTTCACGGTGTGTTAATGCTTTGCTCCGGTACTCTATTAAAAGGAGTACCTTAATATCCAGTAGTTTCCCTTGAGGCCCGGCTGCCACCGGCTGGTAGGACAATAGATGTTGTGCAAGTTTCTCATTGCGAGCACGTACGACTATATATGGAAAACATGCCTACATAATTAATAAGCCTAATGTTCTTTCTTAATGCTTTGATTCCTATCAATTGCCCAACTGTAATTTGTTCACCCAACACTTGTCACTTATTGGAGAGTTACCACTAGTGTAGATCGCTGGGAACCCCGGTCCATCTCTCATCATTATATACTTGTTCTACATGTCATTGGAAGTAGTATCAACTATTTTCCGGTGCCATTGCTCTCATATTGCTATTACTGCTGCTGTGTTACTGTTACTATTGCTCTCATATTACTGCTACTTTCACATCACCCCTGTTGCTAGTGCTTTTCCAGGTGCAGCTGAATTGACAACTCAGTTGTTAAGGCTTATAAGTATTCTTTACCTCCCCTTGTGTCGAATCAATAAATTGGGTTATACTACCCTCAAAGACTATCGCGATCCCCTATACTTGTGGGTCATCAGCCCTTCGCAGAGGGAAGCATTGATTGCTATATTTGTGCTAGAGCTTTGGTTTTGAAAACATAAAGAGAGCATATATAAAAGTAAAATTTTGAGAGGTGTTTGTTATTGTCAACGAATGGTAGTGGGCACTCTAACCCCCTTGCCAGACAAACCTTCAAAGAGCGGCTCCCATGAAGGACGTTATCTCTACCAGCAAGGTAGATCATCCCTCTTCTCTTTTGTTTACACATGTATTTTAGTTTTATTTATGGATGACACTCCTCCCAACCTTTTGCTTACACAAGCCATGGCTAACCGAATCCTCGGGTGCCTTCCAACATTCACATACCATGAAGGAGTGTCTATTTGCAAAATTAAGTTGCTTACTGATGAATCAGAGCAAAACATGTGAAAAGAATTATTAATGAAGGTTGATTAATTGGGGGCTGGGAACCCCGCGCCAGCTCTTTTTGCAAAATTATTGGATAAGCGGATGAAGCCACTAGTCCATTGGTGAAAGTTGCCCAACAAGAATGAAAGATAAACACCACATACTTCCTCATGAGCTATAAAACATTGACACAAATCAGAGGTGATAAATTTTGAATTATTTAAAGGTATTACTCAAGCAATTTACTTTGGAATGGCGGAGAAATACCATGTAGTAGGTAGGTATGGTGGACACAAATGGCATAGTGGTTGGCTCAAGGATTTTGGATGCATGATGGCGTGTAACTCACACGTTCGTTGGGAACCCCAAGAGGAAGGTATGATGCGCACAGCAGCAAGTTTTCCCTCAGAAAGAAACCAAGGTTTATCGAACCAGGAGGAGCCAAGAAGCACGTTGAAGGTTGATGGCGGCGGGATGTAGTGCGGCGCAACACCAGAGATTCCGGCGCCAACGTGGAACCTGCACAACACAACCAAAGTACTTTGCCCCAACGAAACAGTGAGGTTGTCAATCTCACCGGCTTGCTGTAACAAAGGATTAGATGTATAGTGTGGATGATGATTGTTTGCAGAAAACAGTAGAACAGTATTGCAGTAGATTGTATTTCAGTAAAGAGAATTGGACCGGGGTCCACAGTTCACTAGAGGTGTCTCTCCCATAAGATAAAAGCATGTTGGGTGAACAAATTACAGTCGGGCAATTGACAAATAGAGAGAGCATAACAATGCACATACATATTATGATGAGTATTGTGAGATTTAATTGGGCATTACGACAAAGTACATAGACCGCTATCCAGCATGCATCTATGCCTAAAAAGTCCACCTTCAGGTTATCATCCGAACCCCCTCCAGTATTAAGTTGCTAACAACAGACAATTGCATTAAGTATTGCGCGTAATGTAATCAGTAACTACATCCTTGAACATAGCACCAATGTTTTATCCCTAGTGGCAACAGCACATCCACAACCTTAGAACTTTACATCCTTTGTCCCGAGATATCAATGGAGGCATGAACCCACTATCGAGCATAAATACTCCCTCTTGGAGTTACAAGCATCTACTTGGCCAGAGCATCTACTAGTAACGGAGAGCATGCAAGATCATAAACAACACATAGACATAACTTTGATAATCAACATAACAAGTATTCTCTATTCATCGGATCCCAACAAACGCAACATATAGAATTACAGATAGATGATCTTGATCATGTTAGGCAGCTCACAAGATCCGACAATGAAGCACAATGGGGAGAAGACAACCATCTAGCTACTGCTATGGACCCATAGTCCAGGGGTAGACTACTCACACATCACTCCGGAGGCGACCATGGCGGCGTAGAGTCCTCCGGGAGATGAATCCCCTCTCCGGCAGGGTGCCGGAGGAGATCTCCAGAATCCCCCGAGATGGGATTGGCGGCGGCGGCGTCTCAGTAAGGTTTTCCGTATCGTGGCTCTCGGTACTGGGGGTTTCGCGACGGAGGCTATTTGTAGGCGGAAGGGCAGGTCAGGAAGCGGCACGAGGGCCCCACACCACAGGTCGGCGCGGCCAAGGGCCAGGCCGCGCCGCCCTATGGTTTGGCCACCTCGTGGCCCCACTTCGTTGACTCTTCGGTCTTCTGGAAGCTTCGTGGCAAAATAGGACCCTGGGCGTTGATTTCGTCCAATTCCGAGAATATTTCGTTACTAGGATTTCTGAAACCAAAAACAGCAGAAAACAGCAACTGGCACTTCGGCATCTTGTTAATAGGTTAGTTCCAGAAAATGCACGAATATGACATAAAGTGTGCATAAAACATGTAGATAACATCAATAATGTGGCATGGAACATAAGAAATTATCGATACGTCGGAGACGTATCAGCATCCCCAAGCTTAGTTCTGCTCGTCCCGAGCAGGTAAAACGATAACACAGATAATTTCTGGAGTGACATGCCATCATAACCTTGATCATACTATTTGTAAAGCATATGTAGTGAATGCAGCGATCAAAACAATGTATATGACATGAGTAAACAAGTGAATCATAAAGCAAAGACTTTTCATGAATAACACTTCAAGACAAGCATCAATAAGTCTTGCATAAGAGTTAACTCATAAAGCAATAATTCATAGTAAAAGCATTGAAGCAACACAAAAGAAGATTAAGTTTCAGCGGTTGCTTTCAACTTGTAGCATGTATATCTCATGGATATTGTCAACATAGAGTAATATAATAAGTGCAATATGCAAGTATGTAGGAATCAATGCACAGTTCACACAAGTGTTTGCTTCTTGAGGTGGAGAGAAATAGGTGAACTGACTCAACATTGAAAGTAAAAGAATGGTCCTCTATAGAGGAAAAGCATCGATTGCTATATTTGTGCTAGAGCTTTGATTTTGAAAACATGAAACAATTTTGTCAACGGTAGTAATAAAGCATATGTATCATGTAAATTATATCTCACAAGTTGCAAGCCTCATGCATAGTATACTAATAGTGCCCGCACCTTGTCCTAATTAGCTTGGACTACCGGATCATCACAATACACATGTTTTAACCAAGTGTCACAATGGGGTACCTCTATGCCGCCTGTACAAAGGTCTAAGGAGAAAGCTCGCATTGGATTTCTCGCTATTGATTATTCTCAACTTAGACATCCATACCGGGACAACATAGACAACAGATAATGGACTCCTCTTTTATGCATAAGCATGTAACAACAATTAATAATTTTCTCATATGAGATTGAGGATATATGTCCAAAACTGAAACTTCCACCATGGATCATGGCTTTAGTTAGCGGCCCAATGTTCTTCTCTAACAATATGCATGCTTAACCATAAGGTGGTAGATCGCTCTTACTTCAGACAAGACGAACATGCATAGCAACTCACATGAAATTCAACAAAGAGTAGTTGATGGCGTCCCCAGTGAACATGGTTATCGCACAACAAGCAACTTAATAAGAGATAAAGTGCATAAGTACATATTCAATACCACAATAGTTTTTAAGCTATTTGTCCCATGAGCTATATATTGTAAAGGCGAATGATGGAATTTTAAAGGTAGCACTCAAGCAATTTACTTTGGAATGGCGGAGAAATACCATTTAGTAGGTAGGTATGGTGGACACAAATGGCATAGTGGTTGGCTCAAGGATTTTGGATGCATGAGAAGTATTCCCTCTCGATACAAGGTTTAGGCTAGCAAGGTTATTTGAAACAAACACAAGGATGAACCGGTGCAGCAAAACTCACATAAAATACATATTGAAAACATTATAAGACTCTACACCGTCTTCCTTGTTATTCAAACTCAATACTAGAAATTATCTAGACCTTAGAGAGACCAAATATGCAAACCAAATTTAGCATGCTCTATGTATTTCTTCATTAATGGGTGCAAAGCATATGATGCAAGAGCTTAAACATGAGCACAACAATTGCCAAGTATCACATTACCCAAGATATTTATAGCAATTACTACATGTATCATTTTCCAATTCCAACCATATAACAATTTAACGAAGAAGAAACTTCGCCATGAATACTATGAGTAGAAACTAAGGACATACTTGTCCATATGCTACAGCGGAGCGTGTCTCTCTCCCATAAAGTGAATGCTAGGATCCATTTTATTCAAACAAAACAAAAACAAAAACAAACTGACGCTCCAAGAAAAGCACATAAGATGTGACAGAATAAAAATATAGTTTCAGGGGAGGAACCTGATAATGTTGTCGATGAAGAAGGGGATGCCTTGGGCATCCCCAAGCTTAGACGCTTGAGTCTTCTTAGAATATGCAGGGGTGAACCACCGGGGCATCCCCAAGCTTAGAGCTTTCACTCTCCTTGATCATGTTGCATCATACTCCTCTCTTGATCCTTGAAAACTTCCTCCACACCAAACTTAGAACAACTCATTAGAGGGTTAGTGCACAACAAAAATTAACATGTTCAGAGGTGACACAATCATTCTTAACACTTCTGGACATTGCATAAAGCTACTGGACATTAATGGATCAAAGAAATTCATCCAACATAGCAAAAGAGGCAATGCGAAATAAAAGGCAGAATCTGTCAAAACAGAACAGTTCGTATTGACGAATTTTATCGAGGCACCAGACTTGCTCAAATGAAAATGCTCAAATTGAATGAAAGTTGCGTACATATCTGAGGATCACTCACGTAAATTGGCATAATTTTCTGAGTTACCTACAGAGAATTTAGCCCAGATTCGTGACAGCAAAGAAATCTGAAACTGCGCAGTAATCCAAATCTAGTATGAACTTTACTATCAAAGACTTTACTTGGCACAACAAAACACTAAACTAAGATAATGAGAGGTTGCTACAGTAGTAAACAACTTCCAAGACACAAAATAAAAACAAAGTACTGTAGGTAAAACCATGGGTTGTCTCCCATAAGCGCTTTTCTTTAACGCCTTTCAGCTAGGCGCAGAAAGTGTGTATCAAGTATTATCAAGAGGTGGTGCATCAACCTTACCTTGGGCTTTACCCTTACCTTTCTTGTTGTTTTTCTTTCTCTTTGATTTAGGAAATGTATGATTCCCCCCCGGTATAGAGGTGAATTCCAAGATGCCTTCTCCCACATCTATGACTGCTCCCAATAGTTCTAGCAGGGATCTTCCGAGTGTGATTTTTCCTGTCCCTACACATTCAATAACAAGATAATCAATGGATATTGTTCTTCCAAGAATGGTTGTATGCACACCTGCAGCTATTCCCTTAGGAATTATAACAGAGTTATCAATGAGAGTTATTTCTTCTCCTCCTTCATCAACTCCCCAAAGTTTCAAAGATTTATAAATGCTCTCAGGTATAAGGCAAAATTCAGACATAATATCACAGTTGGCACGAAGAGTTTGATCACCGATAACAATTTTAACAGTAGGATCCCATAATGAAGGTTTAGAGTTCACTAAAACTTGTTCAAGACGATTACGAACATGGTGATAGTTGTCATCCAAGCGAGATGTACTTATCTCGAGATTGTTTAATCTATTATAAATGCTAATAAGGGCTGAATCAAAGTTATTAGCTGAATCATGTGATGCAACCAACTTCTTTAGCTCTTCCTCTTAATGAGAAAGGGAACAATTTTAATTTTATAATATCACCATATACATCTTTATACTTTTGCATTTCACACAATTCAACAAAATTATTAAGATGGGCAGCAGCATCATCAGAACTAACACCAGAAAATTGCTCTCGCATAACAAGGTTCAGTAAAGCAGGTTTAATTTCAAAGAATTCTGCTGTAGTAGCAGGTGGAGCAATAGGTGTGCATAGGAAATCATTATTATTTGTGGTTGTGAAGTCACACAACTTAGTATTTTCAAGGTTGGCCATTTTAGCAACAGTAAATAAAGCAAACTAGATAAAGTAAATGCAAGTAACTAATTTTTTTGTATTTTTGATATAGCAAACAAGATAGCAAATAAAGTAAAACTAGCAACTAATTTTTTTGTGTTTTGATTTAGTGCAGCAAACAAAGTAGTAAATAAAACTAAGCAAGACAAAAACAAGTAAAGAGATTGGGAAGTGGAGACTCCCCTTGCAGCGTGTCTTGATCTCCCCGGCAACGGCGCCAGAAAAAGAGCTTGATGGCGTGTAACTCACACGTTCGTTGGGAACCCCAAGAGGAAGGTATGATGCGCACAGCAGCAAGTTTTCCCTCAGAAAGAAACCAAGGTTTATCGAACCAGGAGGAGCCAAGAAGCACGTTGAAGGTTGATGGCGGCGGGATGTAGTGCGGCGCAACACCAGAGATTCCGGCGCCAACGTAGAACCTGCACAACATAACCAAAGTACTTTGCCCCAACGAAACAGTGAGGTTGTCAATCTCACCGGCTTGCTGTAACAAAGGATTAGATGTATAGTGTGGATGATGATTGTTTGCAGAAAACAGTAGAACAGTATTGCAGTAGATTGTATTTCAGTAAAGAGAATTGGACCGGGGTCCACAGTTCACTAGAGGTGTCTCTCCCATAAGATAAAAGCATGTTGGGTGAACAAATTACAGTCGGGCAATTGATAAATAGAGAGAGCATAACAATGCACATACATATTATGATGAGTATTGTGAGATTTAATTGGGCATTACGACAAAGTACATAGACCGCTATCCAGCATGCATCTATGCCTAAAAAGTCCACCTTCAGGTTATCATCCGAACCCCCTCCAGTATTAAGTTGCTAACAACAGACAATTGCATTAAGTATTGCACGTAATGTAATCAGTAACTACATCCTTGAACATAGCACCAATGCTTTATCCCTAGTGGCAACAACACATCCACAACCTTAGAACTTTACATCCTTGTCCCAGAGATATCAATGGAGGCATGAACCCACTATCGAGCATAAATACTCCCTCTTGGAGTTACAAGCATCTACTTGGCCAGAGCATCTACTAGTAACGGAGAGCATGCAAGATCATAAACAACACATAGACATAACTTTGATAATCAACATAACAAGTATTCTCTATTCATCGGATCCCAACAAACGCAACATATAGAATTACAGATAGATGATCTTGATCATGTTAGGCAGCTCACAAGATCCGACAATGAAGCACAATGGGGAGAAGACAACCATCTAGCTACTGCTATGGACCCATAGTCCAGGGGTAGACTACTCACACATCACTCCGGAGGCGACCATGGCGGCGTAGAGTCCTCCGGGAGATGAATCCCCTCTCCGGCAGGGTGCCGGAGGAGATCTCCAGAATCCCCCGAGATGGGATTGGCGGCGGCGGCGTCTCAGTAAGGTTTTCTGTATCGTGGCTCTCGGTACTGGGGGTTTCGCGACGGAGGCTATTTGTAGGCGGAAGGGCCGGTCAGGAAGCGGCACGAGGGCCTGATGTCTACGTTCCCCCTCCTTTCCTGTAGACAGTGTTGGGCCTCCAAGAGCAGAGGTTTGTAGAACAGCAGCAAGTTTTCCCTTAAGTGGATCACCCAAGGTTTATCGAACTCAGGGAGGAAGAGGTCAAAGATATCCCTCTCATGCAACCCTGCAACCACAAAGCAAGAAGTCTCTTGTGTCCCCAACACACCTAATAGGTGCACTAGTTCGGCGAAGAGATAGTGAAATAGAGGTGGTATGAATATATATGAGCAGTAGCAACGGTGCCAGAAAATAGCTTGCGGGCGTGTAGTTGATGGTGGTAGTATTGCAGCAGTAGTAACACAGTAAAACAGTAAACAAGCAGCGATAGCAGTATTTAGGAACAAGGCCTAGGGATTACACTTTCACTAGTGGACACTCTCAACATTGATCACATAACAGAATAGATAAATGCATACTCTACACTTTTGTTAGATGATGAACACATTGCGTAGGATTACACGAACCCTCAATGCCGGAGTTAACAAGCTCCACAATTAATGTTCATATTTTAGTAACCTTATAGTGTAAGATAGATCAATACAACTAAACCAAGTACTAACATAGCATGCACACTGTCACCTTCATGCATATGTAGGAGGAATAGATCACATCAATACTATCATAGCAATAGTTAACTTCACAATCTACAAGAGATCATGATCATAGCATAAACCAAGTACTAACACAGATGCACGCACTGTCACCATTACATCGTGTAGGAGGAATAAAACTACTTTAATAACATCACTAGAGTAGCACATAGAATAGTAGTGATACAAAACTCATATGAATCTCAATCATGTAAGCAGCTCATGAGATTATTGTATTGAGGTACATGGGAGAGAGATGAACCACATAGCTACAGCGAAGCCCTCAGCCTCAGGGGTGGATTACTCCCTCCTCATCATGGAGGCAGCAATGGCGGTGAAGATGGCGGTGAAGACGGCGGTGGAGATGGCTCCGGGGGCAATTCCCCGTCCCGGCAGGGTGCCGAAACAGAGTTCTGTCCCCCGAATTGGAGTTTCGCGATGGCGGCGGCGCCCACAGGTCTTTCTGGAGTTTCGTCAATTGGTGTCGAAGTTTTAGGTCACGACGGCTTAAATAGGCGAAGAATCGGAGTCGGAGGGGCCACGGGCTGCCCAAACCATAGGGGGGCGCGCCCCCCCCCTTGGGCCGCGCCGCCCTAGGGTGTGGGGCCCCCCTGGCACCCCTCTGGCCTTTCTCCGGTGCTCTGGAAGCTTCGCGAAATTATAAGATCCCCGGAATTGATTTCGTCCGATTCCGAAAATATTTCCTTACTAGGATTTCTGAAACCAAAAACAGCAGAAAACAGCAACTGGCCCTTCGGCATCTCGTCAATAGGTTAGTTCCGGAAAACGCATAAAAATGATATAAAGTGTGAACAAAACATGTTGGTATTGTCATAAAACAAGCATGGAACATCGGAAATTATAGATACGTTGGAGACGTATCAGCATCCCCAAGCTTAGTTCCTACTCGTCCTCGAGTAGGTAAACGATAAAAGATAATTTCTGAGGTGACATGCTACCAACATAATCTTAATCATACCATTGTAAAGCTTATGAGATGAATGCAGCGATTCGAAACAATGTAAATGCAATGAGTAAACAATTGAAGCATATAGCAAAGACTTTTCATGAATAGTACTTTCAAGACAAGCATCAATAAGTCTTGCATAAGAGTTACTCATCAAGCAATAAATTCTTAGTAAAAGGTATTGAAGCAACATAATGGAAGATTAAGTTTCAGCGGTTGCTTTCAACTTGTAACATGTATATCTCATGGATAATTGTCAATGCAAAGCAATATAACAAATGCAATATGCAAATATGTAAGAATCAATGCAAAGTTCACACAAGTGTTTGCTTCTTGAGGTGGAGAGAAATAGGTGAACTGATTCAACAATAAAAGTAAAAAGAATGGTCCTTCAACGAGGAAAGCATCGATTGCTATATTTGTGCTAGAGCTTTTATTTTGAAAACATGAAACAATTTTGTCAACGGTAGTAATAAAGCATATGTATCATGTAAATTATATCTTACAAGTTGCAAGCCTCATGCATAGTGTACTAATAGTGCCCGCACCTTGTCCTAATTAGCTTGGACTACCGGATCATCACAATGCACATGTTTTGACCAAGTGTCACAATGGGGTACCTCTATGCCGCCTGTACAAAGGTCTAAGGAGAAAGCTCGCATTGGATTTCTCGCTATTGATTATTCTTCAACTTAGACATCCATACCGGGACAACATAGACAACAGATAATGGACTCCTCTTTTATGCATAAGCATGTAACAACAATTAATAAATTTCTCATTTGAGATTGAGGATATATGTCCAAAACTGAAACTTCCACCATGGATCATGGCTTTAGTTAGCGGCCCAATGTTCTTCTCTAACAATATGCATGCTTAACCATAAGGTGGTAGATCGCTCTTACTTCAGACAAGACGAACATGCATAGCAACTCACATGAAATTCAACAAAGAATAGTTGATGGCGTCCCCAGTGAACATGGTTATCGCACAACAAGCAACTTAATAAGAGATAAAGTGCATAATTACATATTCAATACCACAATAGTTTTTAAGCTATTTGTCCCATGAGCTATATATTGCAAAGGTGATGATGGAATTTTAAAGGTAGCACTCAAGCAATTTACTTTGGAATGGCGGAAAATACCATGTAGTAGGTAGGTATGGTGGACACAAATGGCATAGTGGTTGGCTCAAGTATTTTGGATGCATAAGAAGTATTCCCTCTCGATACAAGGTTTAGGCTAGCAAGGTTATTTGAAACAAACACAAGGATGAACCGGTGCAGCAAAACTCACATAAAAGACATATTGAAAACATTATAAGACTCTACACCGTCTTCCTTGTTGTTCAAACTCAATACTAGAAATTATCTGGACTTTAGAGAGACCAATTATGCAAACCAAATTTTAGCAAGCTCTATGTATTTCTTCATTAATAGGTGCAAAGTATATGATGCAAGAGCTTGAACATGAGCACAACAATTGCCAAGTATCACATTACCCAAGACATTATAGCAATTACTACATGTATCATTTTCCAATTCCAACCATATAACAATTTAACGAAGAAGAAACTTCGCCATGAATACTATGGGTAAAGCCTAAGGACATATTTGTCCATATGCTACAGCGGAGCGTGTCTCTCTCCCACACAAGCATGATGTAATCCAATTTATTCAAACACAAACAAAAATAAAAGCATACAGACGCTCCAAGTAAAGTACATAAGATGTGATGGAATAAAAATATAGTTTCAGGGGAGGAACCTGATAATGTTGTCGATGAAGAAGGGAATGCCTTGGGCATCCCCAAGCTTAGACGCTTGAGTCTTCTTGATATATGCTGGGGTGAACCACCGGGGCATCCCCAAGCTTAGACTTTTCACTCTTCTTGATCATAGTATATCATCCTCCTCTCTTGACCCTTGAAAACTTCCTCCACACCAAACTCAAAACAAACTCATTAGAGGGTTAGTGCATAATCAAAAACTCACATGTTCAGAGGTGACACAATCATTCTTAACACTTCTGGACATTGCATAATGCTACTGGACATTAATGGATCAAAGAAATTCATCCAACATAGCAAAAGAGGCAATGCGAAATAAAAGACAGAATCTGTCAAAACAGAACAGTTCGTATTGACGAATTTTAAAATGGCACCAGACTTGCTCAAATGAAAATGGACAAATTGAATGAAAGTTGCGTACATATCTGAGGATCACTCACGTAAATTGGCATAATTTTCTGAGTTACCTACAGAGAATTAGGCCCAGATTCGTGACAGCAAGAAAACAGTTTCTGCGCAGTAATCCAAATCTAGTATTGACTTTACTATCAAAGACTTTACTTGGCACAACAAAACACAAAACTAAGATAAGGAGAGGTTGCTACAGTAGTAAACAACTTCCAAGACACAAATATAAAACAAAGTACTGTAGCAAAATAACACATGGGTTATCTCCCAAGAAGTTCTTTCTTTATAGCCATTAAGATGGGCTCAGCAGTTTTAATGATGCACTCGCAAGAAATAGTATTGGAAGCAAAATAGAGCATCAAGAGGCAAATTCAAAACATATTTAAGTCTAACATGCTTCCTATGCATAGGAATCTTGTAAATAAACAAGTTCATGAAAAGCAAAGTAACAAGCATAGGAAGATAAAACAAGTGTAGCTTCAAAAATTTCAGCACATAGAGAGGTGTTTTAGTAACATGAAAATTTCTACAACCATATTTTCCTCTCTCATAATAAATTTCAGTAGCATCATGAGCAAACTCAACAATATAACTATCAAATGAAACATTCTTATCATGAGTCTCATGCATAAAGTTAGTACTACTCCCAACAAAAGCATAGTTATTCTTATTAATTGTAGTAGGAGCAAATTCAACAAAGTAGCTATCATTATTATTCTCATCAAGTGTAGGAGGCATAGTATAATCACAACAAAATTTACTCTCCATAGTAGGTGGCACCAAAAGACCACTACCATTATAATCATCATATATGGGAGGAAAAATATCATCAAAGAAAATTTTCTCCTCAATGCTTGGGGGACTAAAAAGATCATGAAAACCAGCTTCCCCAAGCTTAGAACTTTCTATATTATTATCAACAATGGTGTTCAAAGCGTTCATACTAATATTACTACCAGCATGCAAATAAGATTCCATAGGTTTTTTAATTTTCGCATCAAACAATCCATATTTTAAATCAGGAAATAGAATAAGAAGCTCATTCTTTTCCATTATGCCAAACTAGTGTAAACAAGAAACAAAACGTTGCAATTGCAGGATCTAAAGGAAATAGCTTCGAGCACAAACACAATGGCGCCAGAAAAGTACTGTTACCTGGAACCGAAGTATGAGTGCCTTTTACCTTTCCTCCCCGGCAACGGCGCCAGAAAATTAGCTTGATGTCTACGTTCCCCCTCCTTTCCTGTAGACAGTGTTGGGCCTCCAAGAGCAGAGGTTTGTAGAACAGCAGCAAGTTTTCCCTTAAGTGGATCACCCAAGGTTTATCGAACTCAGGGAGGAAGAGGTCAAAGATATCCCTCTCATGCAACCCTGCAACCACAAAGCAAGAAGTCTCTTGTGTCCCCAACACACCTAATAGGTGCACTAGTTCGGCGAAGAGATAGTGAAATAGAGGTGGTATGAATATATATGAGCAGTAGCAACGGTGCCAGAAAATAGCTTGCGGGCGTGTAGTTGATGGTGGTAGTATTGCAGCAGTAGTAACACAGTAAAACAGTAAACAAGCAGCGATAGCAGTATTTAGGAACAAGGCCTAGGGATTACACTTTCACTAGTGGACACTCTCAACATTGATCACATAACAGAATAGATAAATGCATACTCTACACTTTTGTTAGATGATGAACACATTGCGTAGGATTACACGAACCCTCAATGCCGGAGTTAACAAGCTCCACAATTAATGTTCATATTTTAGTAACCTTATAGTGTAAGATAGATCAATACAACTAAACCAAGTACTAACATAGCATGCACACTGTCACCTTCATGCATATGTAGGAGGAATAGATCACATCAATACTATCATAGCAATAGTTAACTTCACAATCTACAAGAGATCATGATCATAGCATAAACCAAGTACTAACACAGATGCACGCACTGTCACCATTACATCGTGTAGGAGGAATAAAACTACTTTAATAACATCACTAGAGTAGCACATAGAATATTAGTGATACAAAACTCATATGAATCTCAATCATGTAAGCAGCTCATGAGATTATTGTATTGAGGTACATGGGAGAGAGATGAACCACATAGCTACAGCGAAGCCCTCAGCCTCAGGGGTGGATTACTCCCTCCTCATCATGGAGGCAGCAATGGCGGTGAAGATGGCGGTGAAGACGGCGGTGGAGATGGCTCCGGGGGCAATTCCCCGTCCCGGCAGGGTGCCGAAACAGAGTTCTGTCCCCCGAATTGGAGTTTCGCGATGGCGGCGGCGCCCCTGGAGTCTTTCTGGAGTTTCGTCAATTGGTGTCGAAGTTTTAGATCACGACGGCTTAAATAGGCGAAGAATCGGAGTCGGAGGGGCCACGGGCTGCCCAAACCATAGGGGGGCGCGCCCCCCCCTTGGGCCGCGCCGCCCTAGGGTGTGGGGCCCCCCTGGCACCCCTCTGGCCTTTCTCCGGTGCTCTGGAAGCTTCGCGAAATTATAAGATCCCCGGAATTGATTTCGTCCGATTCCGAAAATATTTCCTTACTAGGATTTCTGAAACCAAAAACAGCAGAAAACAGCAACTGGCCCTTCGGCATCTCGTCAATAGGTTAGTTCCGGAAAACGCATAAAAATGATATAAAGTGTGAACAAAACATGTTGGTATTGTCATAAAACAAGCATGGAACATCGGAAATTATAGATACGTTGGAGACGTATCAGGGCCCCACACCACAGGTCGGCGCGGCCAAGGGCCAGGCCGCGCCGCCCTATGGTTTGGCCACCTCGTGGCCCCACTTCGTTGACTCTTCGGTCTTCTGGAAGCTTCGTGGCAAAATAGGACCCTGGGCGTTGATTTCGTCCAATTCCGAGAATATTTCGTTACTAGGATTTCTGAAACCAAAAACAGCAGAAAACAGCAACTGACACTTCGGCATCTTGTTAATAGGTTAGTTCCAGAAAATGCACGAATATGACATAAAGTGTGCATAAAACATGTAGATAACATCAATAATGTGGCATGGAACATAAGAAATTATCGATACGTCGGAGACGTATAATGCATGAGAAGTATTCCCTCTCGATACAAGGCTTAGGCTAGCAAGGTTATTTGAAACAAACACAAGGATGAACCGGTGCAGAAAAACTCACATAAAAGATATATTGTAAACATTATAAGACTCTACACCGTCTTCCTTGTTGTTCAAACTCTTTACTAGAAATTATCTAGACCTTAGAGAGACCAATTATGCAAACCAAATTTTAGCAAGCTCTATGTATTTCTTCATTAATAGGTTTAAAGTATATGATGCAAGAGCTTAAACATGAGCACAACAATTGCCAAGTATCAAATTATCCAAGACCATATACCAATTACTACATGAAGCATTTCCTGTTTCCAACCATATAACAATGAACGAAGCAGTTTCAACCTTCGCCATGAACATTAAAAACTAAGAACACATGTGTTCATATGAACCAGTGGAGCGTGTCTCTGTCCCACACAAGGATGAACTTATTCAAACAAAACAAAACAAAAACAAACAGACGCTCCAAGTAAAGTACATAAGATGTGACCGAATAAAAATATAGTTTCAAGAGAAGAAACCTGATAAGTTGTCGATGAAGAAGGGGATGCCTTGGGCATCCCCAAGCTTAGACGCTTGAGTCTTCTTGAAATATGCAGGGATGAACCACCGGGGCATCCCCAAGCTTAGACTCTTCACTCTTCTTGATCTTAGTATATCATCCTCCTCTCTTGACCCTTGAAAACTTCCTCCACACCAAACTCGAAACAAACTCATTAGAGGGTTAGTGCATAATCAAAAATTCACATGTTCAGAGGTGACACAATCATTCTTAACACTTCTGGACATTGCACAAAGCTACTGGAAGTTAATGGAACAAAGAAATCCATCCAACACAGCAAAAGAGGCAATGCGAAATAAAAGGCAGAATCTGTCAAAACAGAACAGTCCGTAAAGACGAATTTTAAAGTGGCACCAGACTTGCTCAAATGAAAATGCTCAAATTGAATTAAAGTTGCGTACATATCTGAGGATCACGCACGTAAATTGGCAGATTTTTCTGAGTTACCTACAGAGAATTCTGCCCAGATTCGTGACAGACAGAAATCTGTTTCTGCGCAGTAATCCAAATCTAGTATGAACCTTGCTATCAAAGACTTTACTTGGCACAACAATGCAATAAAATAAGATAAGGAGAGGTTGCTACAGTAGTAACAACTTCCAAGACTCAAATATATAAAAAAGTACTGTAGTAAAATAAACACATGGGTTATCTCCCAAGAAGTTCTTTCTTTATAGCCATTAAGATAGGCTCAGCAGTTTTAATGATGCACTCGCAGGAAATAGTAGTTGAAGCAAAAGAGAGCATCAAGAGGCAAATTCAAAACAAATTTAAGTCTAACATGCTTCCTATGCATAGGAGTTTTGTAAATAAACAAGTTCATGAAGAAAAAAGTAACAAGCATAGGAAGATAGAACAAGTGTAGCTTCAAAAATTTCAGCACATAGAGAGATGTTTTAGTAACATGAAAATTTCCACAACCATATTTTCCTCTCTCATAATAATTTTCAGAGGCATCATGAACAAACTCAACAATATAAGCATCACATAAAGCATTCTTATTCACATGCATAAAAGTATCATTACTCTCCACATAAGCATAATCAATTTTATTAGTTGTAGTGGGAGCAAATTCAACAAAGTAGCTATCATTATTATTCTCATCATCAAATATAGGAGGCATATTTTAATCATAATCAAATTTATCCTCCATAACAGGCGGTACTAAAAGACTACTATCATTATAATCATCATAAATAGGAGGCAAAGTATCATCAAAGTAAATTTTCTCCTCAATGCTTGGGGGACTAAAAAGATCATGCTCATCAGAACTAGCTTCCCCAAGCTTAGAACTTTCTATATCATTAGCAACAATGGTATTCAAAGTGTTCATACTAATATGTTCCATGGGTTTTTTAATTTTCGCATCAAACCATCCATGTCTTAAATCAGGAAATAGAATAAGAAGCTCACTGTTGTCCATTATGCCTAACTAGTGTAAACAAGAAACAAAAAGATGCAATTGCAGGATCTAAAGGAAATAGCTTCGAGCACACACACAATGGCACCAGAAAAGTACTTTACCTGGGACCGAAGTATGAGTGACTTTTACCTTTCCTCCCCGGCAACGGCGCCAGAAAAGTGCTTGATGTCTACGGGTGCTTCTATTCTTGTAGACAGTGTTGGGCCTCCAAGAGCAGAGGTTTGTAGAACAGCAGCAAGTTTCCCTTAAGTGGATCACCCAAGGTTTATCGAACTCAGGGATGAAGAGGTCAAAGATATCCCTCTCATGCAACCCTGCAACCACAAAGCAAGAAGTCTCTTGTGTCCCCAACACACCTAATAGGTGCACTAGTTCGGCGAAGAGATAGTGAAATACAAGTGGTATGAATGAATATGAGCAGTACTAACGGCGCCAGAAAAGTGCTTGCTGGCGTGCAGTTGATGTAGTAATATTGCAGGCAGTATAAATGCAGTAAAACAGTAAACAAGCAGCGATAGCAGTATTTAGGAACAAGGCCTAGGGATCATACTTTCACTAGTGGACACTCTCAACATTGATCACATAACAGAATAAATAGATAGATGCTAGACTCTACACCCTCTTGTTGGATGATGAACACCACTAACTGTGTAGGATTACACGAACCCTCAATGCCGGAGTTAACAAGCTCCACAATATTCAATGTTCATATTTAAATAACCTTAGAGTGCATAACAGATCAACATAACCAAACCAAGTACTAACATAGCATGCACACTGTCACCTTCACACTACGAAAGGAGGAATAGATCACATCAATACTATCATAGCAATAGTTAACTTCATAATCTACAAGAGATCACAATCATAGCCTACGCCAAGTACTACACGATGCACACACTGTCACCATTACACCGTGCAGGAGGAATAAACTACTTTAATAACATCACTAGAGTAGCACGCAGATATATTGCGATACAAAACACATTGCAATCATAAAGAGATATAAATAAGCACTTCACTATGCCATTCATAACAGCGAATAAGTATTCTGTGAAATATAGCCTAAGAGACCCACACGGTGCACACACTGTCACCTTTACACACGTGGGACAAGGAGTCTCCGGAGATCACATAAGTAAAATCCACTTGACTAGCATAATGACATCTAGATTACAAGCATCATCATATGAATCTCAATCATGTAAGGCAGCTCATGAGATTATTGTATTGAAGCACATAGGAGAAAGATGAACCACATAGCTACCGGTACAGCCCCGAGCCTCGATGGAGAACTACTCCCTCCTCATGGGAGACAGCAGCGGTGATGAAGATGGCGGTGGTGTCGATGGAGGAGCCTTCCGGGGGCACTTCCCCGTCCCGGCGGCGTGCCGGAACAGAGACTCCTGTCCCCCAGATCTTGGCTTCGCGATGGCGGCGGCTCTGGAAGGTTTCTCGTACCGTGGCTTTTCCCTCTCGAGGTTTTAGGTCGAGGAGGCTTAAATATGCGAAGAGGCAGAGTCGGAGGGCTGACGAGGCGGTGACACAATAGGGGGGCGCGGCCCAGGCCCTGGCCGCGCCACCCTATCGTCTGGTGGCCCTGTGGCCCCCCTATGGTTCCTCTCGGGTGTTCTGGAAGCTTCGTGGAAAAATAGGATGCTGGGCATTGATTTCGTCCGATTCCGAGAATATTTCCTTACTAGGATTTCTGAAACCAAAAACAGCAGAAAACAGCAACTGGCCCTTCGGTATCTCGTCAATAGGTTAGTTCCGGAAAACGCATCAAAACGATATAAAGTGTGCACAAAACATGTAGGTATTGTCATAAAATAAACATGGAACATAAGAAATTATAGATACGTTTGAGACGTATCACGCCTCTCTCCTCAACCATAGCCGCCACCATCTCAAGAGTCGACTCCATGGCTGGTAGAAGCGGAGGCCGAGCTCGCGGCCGTGGTCGTGGTCGTGGCCGCGGCAGAGCTGCACGCTCGCCGTCGCCTGCGACGCCGTCGTCGCCCTCATCGTAGGACATGCAGGACGTCGAGGGGCCCGTGCTCTTTGAGTTAATCATTGTCCTCAAGGGCGACCCGCACGACATACAGAGGCTGCCGGACTCCTTCGCCGACTACGTCGCCGACGACGAGCGCCCGCAGACGCTGCATCTGCGGGAGGATGGCTGCGGCTGCTGCCGGTGGATCATCGACGTGATATACGACGCGCGCGGCAAGATGTACCTCCACATCGACTGGGAGAAGTTAGCGCGCTACCACCGCCTCGAAGCCGGCTTCGTCCTCCTGTTCTCCTACTTTGGCGACAGGGACGCAAGCGTCAAGGTCTTCGATGAGACGCGCTGCCGCCGAAACTACCACGGTGATAGCGCCGAGGAGGACGATGACTGATGAAGAGTGTTGTTTCTTCGCAGCGAATACGTGCACGAAGGTTTCTGGTTGTTCTTCCTTGAAAGAACCAATAGGGGCACCGTCACCAGCTGGATTTTCCAGTTTGGGTGACTGGGTGTTCCCTCGAGTGTTCTTTCTTGGCAGCGAACACACGAAACCTTCGATGCACGGCCTAGTTAGGTTTAGTTTTTTTTGCAATATTTTATATTTGTGTCAACCATGGTTCAAACTATGTATTAGTTTGTGGAAACCATGTTCCAAACTATATCTTTGTGTAAACCACGTTCCCAATTATGTATTAGTTTGTGGAATGTTTCTTCTCTTTATTGAAATAAAAATGTAAAAAACCAAAAAATAGAGTATTTTAATGTTTGGGGCGGCGTTTGGGGGACGCGGCTGGGGAGCGACGTCCCCCAAACGTGGCACGAACAAAATACGTCCCCCAAACGCTCGATCCGGCGTCGTTTGGGGACGCTTTGGGGGACGCGACTGGAGATGCTCCTAGTAATTAGGTAGTTTGTACTTTTCCAAAAAAAAAGATAAAAAACTTAATTTAGTCTATGAAGTTGTCCCGGATGTGCTTTTGGTCACAAACTTGCAAATCGTGAATTTTGGATCACAAAGTTGCCCCGCGCGAGTGTTTTGGTCACTCTGGCACGACAACATTTAGTTTGCTGACGTGGCCAATTAGCTTCTTTGCAAATTGGCCCCCCAAAATTTGTTTTTCTGATTTTCTAGTTCTTGGTTTGACTTTTCAAGGGGCAATTTGCAAAAACACAATTGGCCACGTTAGCAAACTAATAGTGGCCATGACTGAATGACCAAACGCTTCCGCTGGGCAACTTCTTGACCCACAATTCACGATTTGCAAGTTTGTGACCCAAGCGCACATCCGGGGCAACTTCATAGACTAAATTGGAGATTTTCTATATATATAAAGTATGCCTAATTTCCTATGAGGTAGAGACCAGATGTCTCTTCTTTCCTACTTCATGACACAAGAAGTCCATCATTTGCCCGTTTTTATTTTATCTTGTGTGAAGGCCAGGGTAGCAAAAAAACTGCTAAATTTAGAGTTCAAAGGTATGGCACAGCAGTACACCTTATCTACTGTTCACTGTTTCTAGTGTTTGTTTTATCTAATAATTCTCAGATTATTTAACCCTGGAGCTTTTGGCACAGTTTCCACACTAGTGTGTAAAGCTAATGTTTACTCTCAGAGTCAAACTAAAATTCATGAGAATAATCAATGGCTTTTCCCGACTGAATAGGAATATATTAATATCAAAAGATACCAATTACACCCAGACTCTGCAATAACGCACCACCCTAATGGCAATACGGATGCACACAGCCAAAAACAGAAAAGAAAACTAAGAAACAAAAGTCCCGCTACAGTATCTCGGGCCTAACAACAGCAATACATCCACCGTCAAGACAACACCTGAAATACAGACTCTCCAAAAACGACGCCTTCAAGAAGGGAACAGTGCTCTAACACCGTCGTCGCCCGATCAAAGATCTTAGGTTTTCACCCTGAAGAATAGCCCCCGCTCTCAAAACAATGCCTCCAACAAGGTCATTGCCAGGCACAACCAGTTAAGGCCAGACCTTGGGTTTTCACCCCGAAAGGTAGGACTCTGAACTTCACCTGTGTTGTCGCCCTCACTTTCATACCGCTGCTGTGAAGCCCGGAACACCAAGCCAGTTCCATCTCACCACCAAGATCCGACCACCATTACTCTTCCACCAATCTTGACTTTCATGACCTTCTCCGCCAACACCATGGAAAGAAAACAAGCTCCATGATATTAACAGCCAGCAGAGCTTCGAAGCGCTCCCTCTGAAACCAAACGGTCAGATAAAAAACATGGGTGCGCTCGACCGAAAACAACCAATCCAAAAATCTTCAGGCAATGATCGCACAATGAATTTCGCCGGCAGGGCCTTCCGGAACACGACAATCCAGCAAGCTCGGTGGGAAGAAGCATCTGAACGATCTTCACTTGGAGCGAGAGAAACCCTAGGACTGCCACCTTTATAAGGCAAAGCAGCAGGCCCCCGCGCCGCCGCCCGCCGGTCGACCTCATCGGCGGAAGAGGAGGCCGCCACCGACCACAGATCCGTCGCCGAGTCGTTTGCCGCCACCCCCAAAAGAGGGGGGCAGAGGACTCACCGACCACCACCTTGCACGACCACGTCAACGAAGAAGCCGGATCCGCAACCCGGAGTCACCCCCGCCGCCGGCCGCATCGCCGAAGCCTCACCCGGCCACCGCAGCCCTTGACAAGGCAGCCGGTGCGACGCGCTGCAGAAACAGCCGCCCGAGGCCGCCGCCCCGGATCCCACCCTGGATCCCACCACGGTGGCCACCGACCAGCCCCGCCGCCGCCCGATGTCCCCGCCGCAGATCCAGCGCCACCTCCGCGCGCGCGACGCGAGAGGGAGACCTGCCGCCGCCGAGAGCTTCACGGGCTTTGCCCGCACGCGCGCGCCGTCGGCGGCAGGGAGGAGGGAGATCGGAGGAGGGGAGGCGGTGGCGCTAGGGTTCCGCCCGAGTCGCCCGGTGCGGGGGGCGACGCGGCGGCGTTCCATGATGCTGAGCAATTTATCTCCGTGAGCCCAGCATTCTGAAGCATAGTTTCTGACTAATGAATGTTGAACCGCAGAAGTATTTCTACTGGTAGCAAGATGACATGACATGACATGACTAGATAGCAAAGCATCTGCTTTCTCCTTTCGTTGTCTGTGGCCTGGTAAATGGCAAATCATTTTGCTTTTTCCTTATTTCAATCCTCCCCTTGGCTCGTAGCAAACGATGCTTTCTTTTTTCCTTATTTCAGTCCTCGGCTTGGTTTATAGAAACATATGTCTTTTTCTTCCTTATTTCAATCCTCCGCTTGGCTTATAGCGAAGATGCCCTTTTTATTTCCTTATTTCAATCCTAGGCTTGGTTTATAGCAAAAGATGCCTTCTTTTTCCTTATTTCAATCCTGGGCTGGTTCAATGGCATCGCCTCTACTTAAACCCCAGCCAGTAGCCACCACAACACACACACAACAAGTTCTGCCCGTCTTCCTTCGATCAAGAGGAATAGTAAAACAAGAATGATCCGGTTCCACGATTACTACCTATTGCCGTGGTCAGAGCAGCAATAGGTGATAGTCGTGTGACCTGATCGCTCTCGTTTTTTCGGACGACGTACGGGGAACTGCGTGTGTGTGTGGAAGAAACCCACGCCGCTTCGGAGCTGCTCTGCGCTGTCTGCTGATCTAGTTGGGTGAGTAGTACGTTCGTGCAAACCTCTTAGTATCAATTTGACTGCGCAAGAAGCACATGTATTTACTACAGTAGATCAACTCAACATCAAGTTTTTGCTACTGAGACATGTTTTTTCTCTTTCCTTAACTCCTTCTTTCAGGTGCGGCGAAGGCTATGATGCCCCGGCTTGGCTAACATCTGAATCACAACTTCAGTACAGGGTAGAGATAGATTTCATGCCTTACTCATGGTAAGAAAGACGAGGTAAAACCAAATTAACATTATCATTTGAATGAGTTGGCTATCAGCCTGTTTTCGTTCCAAGTTTGAATTCAGCTGAGTGTAAATTCAAAACCGAAATTCAGACAAATCGAACACTATTTTCTGCACCGCATGTTTGGAACAAGTAACGCCCGAATTAGAGGTAAAATGAGGGAGATATACTTGTTTCTAGTAAAAGGAGTAAAGGTCGAAAACATATTAGGGTTGAACTTGAGGGAAAACGGTTTGCCCCCGGCGTCGCTCCCTGCGGGCGACAGGAGGGCGACATACCCTAGTGCGCCAGCAGCTGCTCCTCCCCGCCACCGCCGTCGGCGCAGACCGCCGGGCAAAGCCCGCGCGGTGCCGGCGGCGCTGCTCTTCCCCGCGCAGGTGAAGGGGAGACGCGGGGTCTCTCCTCGGTAGGTGGTGGTGCTCCCAGGTCGGCGGGGTTCCGGCGGCGACGTATCCTCCCAGGCCACGTGGCGGCGGGTGGCGACAAGGCAGTGGCGTGGCTCCTTGGTTGTGGGACGGCGCGGTGGCTCGGGGCGGTGCCTGCCTAGCCTAGATCTAGGCCCTTCGGGCCCCATCTAGGTCCAGACGGGCCGGCTCCCTGCCCGGCAGTGTTCCTCTTGGCGGACGGAGGGGCGGTCAGAGTTGGGGTGGCGTTTTCTGTGGCGCGTATGCTGCAGCACGGAGACCGAAACTTCACGTGCCCGCTCGGGCTCGGCCGGGCCAGGTGGGCCTGGTGTGTTCCAGTCGACGCGTTCGGTCGGTGTCCGCATGTGGTGGTTCCCTCCAACATGGCTACTGACGTGCTTGAAAGATCGAGATGTCGCCTAGAGGGGGGGGGGGGGGGGGTGAATAGGCAATTACAAACTCTTGCGGATTTGTCTTGTAAGAATGCGGAATTAAACTATCGTTTAGTTTACAAGCACAAACCCTAAATATGCTAAGCTCAACTAAGTGTAACAATAGCAACTAGAGCTAAGCAAGATAGGCACAAGATATATGTAGCACAAGTGATAGAAAGATATATGTACTTCAAGCACGATGGCTATCACAAGGAAAGAGAGCTCGGGTATAGAAATAACCGAGGCACGCGGAGACGAGGATGTATTCCCGTGTTCCCTTGCTTTGCAACAAGGTACGTCACGTTTGGAGGAGTGGAGGTCCCACGAAGGATTCCCCGCGCCACGAAGGCTCACCCTATTCTCCGAACCACACCCACGAAGGATAATGGCCCTTTCCTTATGGTTAGCTTTTCCTCCGCTCCGGAGATGGCAAGCTCCACAACCACTTCACAAGCTCCACGAAGGAGAAGCCCGGGCCTTTTCGCAATCTTCTTGAAGAGATCACCGAAGCACCAATCACCAAGCCAACTAGGAGGTCACCCTCCAAGAGTAACAAGCTCACGGTCTCTCACTCGAACAAATCGTGGTGGAGAGCTCAACACTATGCAATGATGCAAAGCAAGAACACCGGAGGTGTTCAAGTCCTTCACACTCAAATCCCACCAAAGCAACGAATGCTAGGATGAGATTGGAGAGGAAGAACAAGGGGGAAAGTCAACCAAAGACTCCAAGATCTAGATCCCAAGAGATTCCCTCACTTAGAGAAGAAACGGTTTGGTGGAAGTGTAGATCTAGATCTCCTCTCTCAAATCCTCAAATATGAGCAAGAACGGTTGGAGGAATCAAGGGAGAGAGCAACTTCTTCAAATGCAACAATGGAGGTGAGAGAAAGGGGAAGAAGTTGTTGCTCAAGGTGGAAGAAGGGCTATTTATAGTCTAGGGAGAAAAATAACCGTTGGGGAAGAAACGGGGTGTAAAACGCATAAAAAAACGAGCTGAAAAGGTGCCCAGGCCGGCCAGCAGGCCGGTCGAACCGGAGCCTGGGCCGGAGAGGCCGGTGGCCTGCCCGGTCGGACCGGCCCACCGACCGGGCGCTGCAGATAGCGCGCTGGGCGGCCGAACTCCTTCAGGCCGCGCGGGGAGAGCCCAGGCCACGTGTGCCGACGGCGGCCCAGCAGCGCCGGGCGGCGGATTGGCCAGCGGCGCGCGGGGGCGAGCAGGCCGCGGGTGGGCCTCTGGGAGCTGATGGCCCAGCGGCGCGAGGAGGCGGCCCGAGGCGCCAGGGCGAGCAGGCCGGCGAGGCCCCGGTCGGGCCGGGGCCTGTGCTGGCAGGCCGGTCAGCCATCCGGCCGGACCGGAGATGCAGCTGGGCTGGCCGGCGCCTGGGCCGGTTGGCCGGTCGCCAACCGGCTGCCCCGGGTGGGCCGGCGTGCAGCCCGGCGGACCGGTCGCCAACCGGCTGCCCCGCTTTTCTTTTTCCTCTTTTTCTTTTCTTTAATAACTATTGCTCCCGAACTCCGATTGACATGAAACAAATTCCGTTGGAAAGATAATAACAAATGCCATCCAATAGAAAGTGCAAACTCAAGAAATTGTAGGAGGGGATTTTATCATGAATATAAAAGGGTAGAAGCTTATATCATGAATAACCGGTAAAATCACCCAACCTTGAAAACGCAATAGAAGATGCATGCGAACTCCGTTTTCGATGAACTTGGGCTTGTTGTAAAGCTAGCAACAAGCTCAAGAACCTCACATAGAGAAACACCAAGAAGCAATAAGGATATGCAAAGTATGCAAAGGGTTGAGCTCCCTAAGACAATGTGATCAAGTTACTCAACCGAAAGCCCCTCTTAATAGTGCGGCTATCTATCCTATAATCCGGTCTCCCAACATCCACCTTGAGACCGGTAAAAGGAAAACCTATCAAGGCCATACCTTTGCCTTGCGCATCCCGCTTGATCTTGATGATAGCTCTTCAAGCTCTTCTCAAACCGGAATGCCTCAACTTGATCATCGTTGCTTCGTGAAGACTCACAAATGCTCCCCCATACATCATGATGGGAAAGCTCCATTGATGCACATCTTCACATGTCCATTATTACCAAATGGACGGCAAGCTTCAAGCATGTGATCCACTTGAGATGCTCATCTTGAACTTGCACGACTCAACCTTGTATCTTCTCATACTCACTTAAGATAGAGCATGGCTAATATTGAGTTCCACATAAGAACTCCATCTTCATTTCTTCTTGTTGATCATATCACATATTTATCTTCAAACCGATGATCATGATGCCAATACACAAGATATATCTTTATCTTCATGGCATCCATACTTGAATCCAACACATGGAGTACAAGTAGTACCTATGGAATATTCCTTCATATAAACTCAATGAAAACATTAGTCCATAGGGGTTGTCATTAATTACCAAAACCACACATAGGGGCAATGTACCCTTCCAATCTCCCCCATTTTGGTAATTGATGACAACCACAATAAGAGGGTTTATATAATGAATATTAGTGACAAGTACGCAACTTATCCGAGAATAAGTTGTATACAAGAGGTTGTATTTGATATGATCAAGTAACACAAAGCAACTAGTCCATATCAAAACTGGCTCTACTCACACAACTACAACAAATGCAATGGATGTGAGTAGAACCAATATATATAGAGAAAACTCCCCCACAATGTATGCACGTGTGATGAACATGAATTCATTGCATATATTGTCAAGATTAACCTTTGGGATAGTTTCCACTATATATATACAACCATGCAAGACATATAAATATGGAATGCATGAGAGGCAAAACACTTAAGCACAAACCAAGCTTAAGTATAAAACCATTCCCTTAAACCCTCTAAACTTCTCCCCCATTGGCATCGATTGTCAAAATGGGTGAAAAATTTAGAAGGCCAATATAATGTGAGTTCCTCCCCAAAGTGTGCACTTCTCATAATTTGAGTGGAATCAAGTGCACATATCCAATGATGAATACTTGAAGGAAATCAAACTATATTGAGGATCAAAGATTGCATAAAGATAACATGGTGAAGTGAGCTTCAACAAATAAAGCGAGCAATCAAAGATCCAATTGGACAAACAAAGATATCATGATAAGAGAGATATAGTGCTCTAAATAAAATAAGAAAGCTCCCCAAGGTTCGTGCACAATTTATAATGTTTGCATTTGAATACAATATGCACAAACATGGAATCCTCACTCCCTCTATATTATTTAGAACATACCCAAGATAAAAATAATATGCTTATCAAGAATAACTTGAGTCCAACAATTACGAGATATGAGTGCATGAAGAAAAAAAGTAAACCAAGCACTCATAAATCTTCTTTACCAACACCACTAAAAGCAAAAGGGTAAAAGATGATTGGCAAGGAACAAGGATATCAAGTTGATGGATTAACGCTCTCATGTATATAAGTTTCTAAAGTGGACATAGTGATCCATAAAGAAACATGCACACACAAGAGGTTAACAAAATAAATAAGACATGATATCCAAGATGAAGTCATAAAATATACCAAGGATGTTTGCTTAAAAAGCATATATAGCCTATGGCTCCAATTTACACACTTGTGGTATATGAATGGGCTTCAACCAAGAAAATCTCAAAAACATCACAACTAACAATAAGGGAAGTAAAGCTAGTTGGAATGTTTTGAGAGAGGCAACAAGTATCACAAATACGGATTTATTTCACAATTTCATCAATATTGTACGCAAGAGCTCTTTGAGGAATTGATATGCAATAAATTGCTAGAGGGCATATTTGTGATAGGTGAATCATAAAATATGATATATATATATATAACCTATCATATGCATCTTCTCAAATTACTCAAGTGTTCAATAAGAAGTTTTACTTTAAAAGGGTTTTTCAAGAACCGCAATATTTTCGAAATAAATAATTTCATGCCAAGATACAACCTACAAGAGGTTGGATGCTATATGAGAGTGCATGAATAAGATACTTGTTACCGAGATGGCAATGGCTTGATGTAGTGGATAAGAGTTCATCGATCATCCTAGCTTGACTCCAATCCTCATATGGTGACAACACCTTCCTTATAGATGAGACAAGCCTCCATTGCATCTCCAATGTACCTAAAACATCATTCAAGTACATCTTGGTCCCCAAACTTATTGGGTCCAACATGGTTAGACTAACCACAATATATAGAACACACTCCATATAAACATGTGCATATTTAGATGAAATTCGAATTTCATGCACATCTTAGCCATTTAGGATTTGATGGAGTATATCCTACATAATGGATCGAAAGAAAGCAAGCATGCTACAAGCATAAACAAATTACATATAAGCATGCACCAAAACTTTTAAAGATCCAAGAAAGATATACTTTGGACAAAACACCAAAAGAATTAAATAAGGCATAGAGGTGTCACAAAACAAATTTGTTGTCCAAATTATATCTAAGAAGCAAATCACAAAAGATTTGTTCAACAAAGTTCAACAAGTGAACTAAGAAGAAACCATTGAGCATAGAGGATGAAATAAAGCAAACATGCTCAAAGATTTATCTCATTCAAGCTAATAAAATATGTAAGAAGGAATGAGATAGCAAACTCCCCAAAAGAGCAAGGTTCGAACAAATAAACCAAACCCTCACTTTTCACAATGGCACAATGTACCGTAAGGAAAAGGTATGTATTCCAAAACAAACACTTGATATGAATCAAGGGGATTTATCAAAAGATTTTCCAAAGGGACAAGGAAGACATATGGGAGTTATAAAGATTTCTTGGAATAAAATTAAGGAAGTAAGAAACAATCCAAGGTGAAGATGATCCAAAAATTCAACCACATACAAGGTTATCAATTGTCAAAGACAATGAGTATATTGAAAATAATTTCCGGTGGAGTATTGACAATGATAGTAAGGATCAACTTCACAATAAAAGGCATAGGATAAGTATATAGAATTATGCACTATGCACGGATGAAGATTCTTGATAACTTCAACTAGTCACACAATTACGCACGGCAATGATTAGAATAACTTGAAGCAAACGGTGTCCCAAATAAGATATAGAGATATGTATTTGAGGAAAAACCGCACCAAGAATTTCATATTCAAACAAGAGCCCACAAGATGAGTAATAAAATATTTTTATTAGGAATGGAGCTTGTTTGAGCAAACATGCCACCTAGGAGCAAGATAATTAAGAGCATCAACTCTAAGTGGCATAACCTCATATGTTGACATTTTCTAGGCTTGTGATATGTACAAAACATATTACTCCCCCATAATGTGATAAAACATTTCTTCTAAATAAGAGGCAACTAAAATTCAACTAGAGATGATTAATGGATATTTAGAATTTGAATTTCTCATGAGTATGGCACACCACATAGTGACTAGATAATCTTGCAATATCAATACTAAGTGGTGGTACCCATGAACACACATTTTAAAGGAAGAGAGATGCACAAAGCATATCACTCCCCCAAAATGGGATGTTCCATTAATCACTTCAAAGAGAGACAAATAAGATATCATCAAGATGCATTAGGCTCAAAACAATACACAAGTATATGATGAGTCAAACAAACATACTTGAATACACAAGATAGGTAAGTAAGGCACAACACATACACACAAATATTTGGTACAAAACCAAACATGCAAAGGGGCAAGTAACTTACAATAAACATGAAGAGTTGAAGTATAAGTTACCGCAAGGAGGAACATTGGATTATGAGATATAGATGATAATCCATACGACTTGGCTTGGTCAAAATATAATATATGAAGATCCCTTAATTCTTCATGAAGTAGCCAAATCTCCAATGCCCTCCACATGCACCTATTGATCAAGTTTGAGATTGTTGGTCCCCAACCAAGTTGGGTCCTAAGAGATTAGTCACAATAGGCTTGGCAACCCAAATGGTTCTTTTCTTGAAACCACTTTGAGTTCCAACAAACTTGGCAAACACATTGCCATCCTTATCCTTCCCTAGAGAATAATCATCATCAACAATTATAAGGTTAGATAAGGTACCACCTAAGCAAGAAAAAGCAAAGTGCCCCTTCTCACGGCATAAGTAGCAAGTGTTCCCCTTTCTCTTCTTTATTGATTTCTTCTCTTGGGGAACAATATCTTGATTCTTCTTGTGAAGTGGCCTATCTTCAACTTGAGGTCGAGCATGAGCTTGACCTTCACCTTGTGGCCGTTTCCTTTGTTGTTTCTTACTCAAGTGCTTCTTCTTCTTCTTCAATGGGCATGATCTAACATGATGCCCTTCAACCTTGCACTTGAAACAAACCAACTTGGCCGGATCATTGATTTTATCTTGGCCCTTCTTCTTGTTGCTCTTGCTCTTGGACTTGTTCTTGTTATTGGAGTTGAATCCAAGTCCACTCTTGTCATTGGGGGATTGTTGCACACTTAGCATCTTGTCAAGTGCGGATTTCCCTTCATGACGCTTTTCCAAATCTTTCTTCAAAGAAAGGACTTGGGCCTCGAGCTCTTTGATTTCCTCTACATGGTTAGTTGAAATACAAGTACTAGAGGAAGTAGAAGCTTCATTGTTAGAGCAACAAGGCAAAGTGAGTAATCCAACACAAGGTGTGTCACTAGTTTGACTAGATGGATTACAAGGACTAGCACATGGCAATATAACATTTGTAGTAGAGATTGTGCTAACATCCATATGAGGCTCACAAGATGTTACCTTAGTGATACTTGCCTCATGAGCTAACTTTAGCTCATCGTAGGAAGTTAGAAGATCCTCAAGAGAGTGTGAGAGCGTTTTATTGCTTTCTTCCAATTCCCTACAATTGCTAGTTAGCAACTCAAGTTGAGCCCTTAAGCTCAACATTCTCCTTTAAGGTAGATGCTTCACAAGAATTAGAGTTAGTAGCACAAGCATCAACAATAGTTTTCTCATTTTCATGCATATAGGATTCAATTTTTTGTGTAAGCATAAAATTAGTATGCTTCTCATATTTTAGCTCATGCTTGAGGAGAGTGAATCTCATTTCCCCATTTTCAACATGGGACTCCAACTCCACTATGGTTTCCCTATATTTATTCAAGGTATCCATAGAGTGTTCGAGATTAGCATGAGATTCTTTATTACCATGAAGAGAAGCATATACCATTGCCATATTATGCACCAAGGTATTATATTCTTCATCATTATCACCATCATCATTCTCATCGTTAGAGGATGTGTTAGGAGTCAAAGTAGGAGGTACCTTTGATCCATTTGCCATAAGGCACATGTGCATACCGGAGGATGAAGATGAAGATATTCTTGAATCCTCATTTGAAATCATGTCTTGATCCATAGAGTGTTCGGTTTCCTCTATATTGTTAGTCAACAACCAACTAGAGGAAATAGAAGCATTTTGATTATGGGAACAAGACAAGGTAAGCATATCATCATGAGATTTATGTAAGCAATTTACACATGATATGCAAGGACTATCAACACAAGCATGTAGATTATTTTCAATGCTAGATGTGTTTAAGTCCAAAGAGGAAGCATTGCAATGGGATAGAGATGAAGAATCATCACTATTGAGCACAATATCAACATTGCAATTTTCCTCACCACTTACCATATCATTACCTCGTGTCTTGCTACACGTTGGTGAAGTGGAAGAAGATGATAACACATCACGACCGGAGGTGGAAGCAACTTGGAGCTCTACATGATGTGAAGGGGAAGAGAGCTCCTCGGAGTCACCACCGACCAATTGAGAGGTGGATCCACCAAACATTTCCTTAAGCTTGATCCACATCTCATGAGATGATTTTCGCTTTATATATATCAAGAACCTACGAAAATCGAGTCTCAAGGAGAATAAAAGCTCATTAGATACTAGAGCTTCAAGATGTAAGTTTTTCTCATCCTCTAAAGATAGATTTTGAGGATCCATCGGAGGAGAAAAACCTACATCTAGAAATTGCTCTATATGTGGACACAAGGTCCGAAGATTACAAAGCAAGCAATTTAGCCACAAAAGATAATTTGTGCCATTAAAGACAATTGTGTCATTGTGCACTATACTAGCCGACATCTTTACTCTCAAGGCGGTGAAGCCTAAAACAAGGAGAGACCTTGCTCTGATACCAATTGAAAGATCGAGATGTCGCCTAGAGGGGGGGGGGTGAATAGGCAATTACAAACTCTTGCGGATTTGTCTTGTAAGAATGCGGAATTAAACTATCGTTTAGTTTACAAGCACAAACCCTAAATATGCTAAGCTCAACTAAGTGTAACAATAGCAACTAGAGCTAAGCAAGATAGGCACAAGATATATGTAGCACAAGTGATAGCAAGATATATGTACTTCAAGCACGATGGCTATCACAAGGAAAGAGAGCTCGGGTATAGAAATAACCGAGGCACGCGGAGACGAGGATGTATTCCCGTGTTCCCTTGCTTTGCAACAAGGTACGTCACGTTTGGAGGAGTGGAGGTCCCACGAAGGATTCCCCGCGCCACGAAGGCTCACCCTATTCTCCGAACCACACCCACGAAGGATAATGGCCCTTTCCTTATGGTTAGCTTTTCCTCCGCTCCGGAGATGGCAAGCTCCACAACCACTTCACAAGCTCCACGAAGGAGAAGCCCGGGCCTCTTCACAATCTTCTTGAAGAGATCACCGGAGCACCAATCACCAAGCCAACTAGGAGGTCACCCTCCAAGAGTAACAAGCTCACGGTCTCTCACTCGAACAAATCGTGGTGGAGAGCTCAACACTATGCAATGATGCAAAGCAAGAACACCGGAGGTGTTCAAGTCCTTCACACTCAAATCCCACCAAAGCAACGAATGCTAGGATGAGATTGGAGAGGAAGAACAAGGGGGAAAGTCAACCAAAGACTCCAAGATCTAGATCCCAAGAGATTCCCTCACTTAGAGAAGAAACGGTTTGGTGGAAGTGTAGATCTAGATCTCCTCTCTCAAATCCTCAAATATGAGCAAGAACGGTTGGAGGAATCAAGGGAGAGAGCAACTTCTTCAAATGCAACAATGGAGGTGAGAGAAAGGGGAAGAAGTTGTTGCTCAAGGTGGAAGAAGGGCTATTTATAGTCTAGGGAGAAAAATAACCGTTGGGGAAGAAACGGGGTGTAAACGCATAAAAAAACGAGCTGAAAAGGTGCCCAGGCCGGCCAGCAGGCCGGTCGAACCGGAGCCTGGGCCGGAGAGGCCGGTGGCCTGCCTGGTCGGACCGGCCCACCGACCGGGCGCTGCAGATAGCGCGCTGGGCGGCCGAACTCCTTCAGGCCGCGCGGGGAGAGCCCAGGCCGCGTGTGCCGGCGGCGGCCCAGCAGCGCCGGGCGGCGGATTGGCCAGCGGCGCGCGGGGCGAGCAGGCCGCGGGTGGGCCTCTGGGAGCTGATGGCCCAGCGGCGCGAGGAGGCGGCCTGAGGCGCCGGGGCGAGCAGGCCGGCGAGGCCCCGGTCGGGCCGGGGCTGTGCACAGCAGGCCGGTCAGCCATCCGGCCGGACCGGAGATGCAGCTGGGCTGGCCGGCGCCTGGGCCGGTTGGCCGGTCGCCAACCGGCTGCCCCGGGTGGGCCGGCGTGCAGCCCGGCGGACCGGTCGCCAACCGGCTGCCCCGCTTTTCTTTTTCCTCTTTTTCTTTTCTTTAATAACTATTGCTCCCGAACTCCGATTGACATGAAACAAATTCCGTTGGAAAGATAATAAAAAATGCCATCCAATAGAAAGTGCAAACTCAAGAAATTGTAGGAGGGGATTTTATCATGAATATAAAAGGGTAGAATCTTATATCATGAATAACCGGTAAAATCACCCAACCTTGAAAACGCAATAGAAGATGCATGCGAACTCCGTTTTCGATGAACTTGGGCTTGTTGTAAAGCTAGCAACAAGCTCAAGAACCTCACATAGAGAAACACCAAGAAGCAATAAGGATATGCAAAGTATGCAAAGGGTTGAGCTCCCTAAGACGATGTGATCAAGTTACTCAACCGAAAGCCCCTCTTAATAGTGCGGCTATCTATCCTATAATCCGGTCTCCCAACATCCACCTTGAGACCGGTAAAAGGAAAACCTATCAAGGCCATACCTTTGCCTTGCGCATCCCGCTTGATCTTGATGATAGCTCTTCAAGCTCTTCTCAAACCGGAATGCCTCAACTTGATCATCGTTGCTTCGTGAAGACTCACAAATGCTCCCCCATACATCATGATGGGAAAGCTCCATTGATGCACATCTTCACATGTCCATTATTACCAAATGGACGGCAAGCTTCAAGCATGTGATCCACTTGAGATGCTCATCTTGAACTTGCACGACTCAACCTTGTATCTTCTCATACTCACTTAAGATAGAGCATGGCTAATATTGAGTTCCACATAAGAACTCCATCTTCATTTCTTCTTGTTGATCATATCACATATTTATCTTCAAACCGATGATCATGATGCCAATACACAAGATATATCTTTATCTTCATGGCATCCATACTTGAATCCAACACATGGAGTACAAGTAGTACCTATGGAATATTCCTTCATATAAACTCAATGAAAACATTAGTCCATAGGGGTTGTCATTAATTACCAAAACCACACATAGGGGCAATGTACCCTTCCAGTGCTGCCTCTCACTCCCGGTTGGCCCGTCCTATTCGTGTTGACCTCGGTTCGTTGGTCATGGTGAGATGGCGGTGGTGCCTGCAAGACCGTGGTGGCGCGAGGTGGTGGGCGGAGTGTGGTGGAGCACGATGGAGCGTCCGTGGCGGGGTTGCCAGGTCGGGAGAAATCCTTGTCGGTTTCACCGACACTTGCGCGGTGACGTCCGCAGGCGCCACCCTTCCTTCTTGAAGGTCATTGAGTGAAGCCTTTTTACCCTGTCCTTGTGCCTACCAGGGGAAACCCTAGGATCACTCCGGGCAGCAGCGGCGTCGTCGTCGCATCCCTTCTTGAATGTGTTGCTTGGTACGTGGGGCTTCAGAGTGCTAGGAGTGTGGTGGAAATTCTCCGGCAGCGCAGCGGTTGCGATGCATTCCCGTTTTCATCGATCCGACCTTTTCGGCAATAGTTTATCTTTTTTTTCTTTTGTGTTTTCTTTTGGATATGCTTGTGTTGTTTGCGCCAGCCATGAACTCTTTGTTGTTTGGATTATGTGATATATTAATATAGCGGGGCAAAAGCGAACGGGGACGAATAGCGCCCGAGCTTGGGTGGTCTGGAAATCAGAATACCAACCGTGCGGTGATGCAGGCACTGCTGATCATTAAATGATGCTAATGCACGTACATGGCAACGTGCCGTACGTGGTACATACATGTGCGATGGATACGATTCTGGAGCAAGCGAATTTAATGCTGATAGGTAGGAGGTGGTTACAATTAAATTCAGTGCCAGGTGGGCGCCGGCTTTGGAACAGGTTACATGATGCCCGCGGTTTCCGTGGATCATGTTCCATTCCATGTCGTGGGGTCTGATCCAATTCCTTTCTTTTTGCGTGTGTTGCTTCTGAAATTAGAGGATCTCCAGCCCGTTTGACCCCGGGCGAAAATCTGAATTTAACGAACGCCGGATTGTATGTAAAAAGGGCGCGGGGGGCAATATTTTCCCAGTCGCACTCCCGGCTTTCGCCCATCAGCGGCGATAGATTCAAAATATTGTCTTCCCGCTACACAAAAAAATCGCCAATGTCCGGCGATCGGTTCAGCCACATTCCGGCGATCGAAACTAGACGATTACAGGCTCATTGGTGCTCTCGTCCTGAGCAACGGCGTCTGGCGCGGTATTGGGCATTGCATCAGTGTCTGGCGTGGCATCGTCAGACGAAGCATCGGGGTCTGCAGTTGTGGAAGCGGCGGGAGTAGACGTCCGTCGCCCTTGCCTCCTCTTGTGTGAAGCTCGGGCTCGACGCGGCGTCCATGGAGCCCGACGTGATCATCTCGTGCATCACAGGCTAATTTGGCGGCGGCATCCCGGGGTTGGAGAAGGGGAGCGACCCACATCTCAGGGCAGGCGAGAAGGCCTCGTACATCGCACCGTCGTACGCCGGCGGTGACGGCGTAAACCCGGCCATGCCGTCGGCGGCGTAGGTGTCATGGAACATGGATGTGGCCGGCGACGCCGGCGAGAAGGAATGAGATCCGACCATACCTTGGGTAGGCCATGGCCCGGGGATGCGCGGCTGGCCGAAGTTGATGGAGATAAGCCTCACATGTTCCTCCGTTGCCGCCGCCACCCTCTTCGCATTGCACTTCTTCTCCCTCTCCGCCCGGCCGCGAGTTTCGTTCCGCCGCCCACTCCGCGTTTGAGATGCCCGACGGCCTCTGTTTTGGCGCCCGCGGCTTCCTCGCCTTCGGCGCGCCATCGGCGGCAAGCTTCTTCGGCGGCATGGTGGTGGAAGGGAAGAGGAGGAGCTGCAACTGTGGGGGAGAATGGCGGTAGCACCGAATTTTGGCGGGAAAAATGGTTCTATGCGGCGCAATTTGGAGGGAAAACGAAATTAATGGAGGGAACTACCAGCGGTGTCGCCGACAACACGGGCCCGCTCGACGTTTCGCACGTTTTTCTCTCGTCCGGAGTCCCCGAGCGCTCCTCGGGGGCCGGAGATGGCCTGGGCTCTCCGGACGGATGAAAGGCCTAATCCGAAAGAAATCGATGAGCCGGAGGCGCGACTGAGCCGTTTTCGTTCAGCCGGATGAAAAAAAGGCGTCCTGAGGGCCTCGTCGGGGAGACGGCCGGAGATGCTCTTAGCTTGCAAGCGCAGCTGGCCGAAGCTGGGAGCGGTGTAGTTGATGTGGAGGCAGTGGTTGGTTGCTCCTCGCTGCCTGGTGAGGCGACAGCACCAGTTCAACCTCGGGCAACTCTGTTGCTGGAGGACAATGCACAGCGCGCGGCGATTTGGGGGTCCGGGCCGAGGTGTCCGTGATCGATGGTGTCGACGGAGGAGAGCGCGCCGTCGTCTCAGGCTGGAAGAGGAGGTAATTGGCACTCTTTCTGATAGCTGTTACGTTTTTACATCCTGATCCCCAACCCCGGTGCGGCTAATCAGATAGAAAGATTCATTTATTTATATGTCTTTAGTATTGCTGGCATACTTACCACATGCGATGGGAACGTGGTTTATATCTGAAACAAATGATGTCATAGGTTTAGTTTTTAGCCACTCCCAAAAAAATGTGCTGACAGCATCTTCCTCATGGAAAATGTCGGGTAGAGCCAGCTAATGCAGTGAACAAACCAGGTTAATTGGTGGTTGGTCTTTTTAGTATGGTAGGTTGCAGAGTGAATATTTTTGGTGTTGCTAGATGTGGTACAAATGGGATGGAATTTTTGGAAGTGAATAATAATTTGTGCCTTCGATGTGGTAGGATTTTTAGGGCGAAACAGGTGCAAACAATATGCGCTACGAGAGAAAATACTCTGTGGATGCCAATGTGTTGTAGTCATGTAGAACTTGAGTGCACAGCCAATTATATTACTTTTACCGACAAAAATCGAATCCTATATCATGTTTTCATTAATTGAGGTTTGCACGCAGGCCCCGTGTGGGGAAAGCCCCTCCCGAACGACCCCTGAACTCCGCCCGGGTCGCATTCCTTGAGCGGACTCTGCATGAATTCCCGGCCCGCACTAGTGGCGAAGTGATTGTGCCAGAGGTTGGGGTTACGTTTGATTCGATCGGCGAGGCTTATGACTTTTACAATCTGTACTCTTGGGAACAGGGGTTCGGAGTTAGATATGGCAAAAGCCTGCTAAATGTTGACCGAGTGAAGTGCATGCAAGAGATAGTCTACGGGTGCTCGGTGAGTACTTATCCTACTGTCATTTTCAGCGGGTTGAGACTTTGGCGTCACTCTGACTGTTTATTTGGTCGCCTCTTTTTTCAGGGAAGGCCTCGAACAACAAACTCGTAATCAACGAGATGCCTGTGCCCTGCTCTCATCCGGTTGCTGCGGTCAAAGGATAATGGGTGGTACATTTGCGAGCACAGAGATGTACACAGCCATGAACTATCGGCATCTTTCGGAGAGAGGGGCATTGGCCGTCGCACAGACACATAGATAGCTACACAAAGGATTTGATTAAGCAGCTGAGGGAGAACAACGTCAACCTTGGGAAGGTGTACATCATCATAGGGAGCTTCTTCGAAAAAATGGAGAACATACCTTTCATGAAAAGGGCATTGAAGACTTTGTGTGGCCAGATTAGTAGCGAGCAGGCGGATGATGATGTCAGGAAGACAATAGAAGTGTTCTCCGAGATGGGGGCTGCGGATCCCGAATTCACTTACAGCGTGCAAGTGGATGACGACAGCAGGATTCTCGAATTTGATTTGGTGCTTGAGGGGGGTTCGTATAGGATTCTCGAATTTGATTTGGTGAAACGCAGCCTAGCTGTGATACGGGTGCCAGTGGATATGCCTAGCGAGGACGTCCGCTTCGGGATTGTGCGGGCCGAGGGCGGTGGGCTGGGTGTCCTCTTACTGTCAGGCTCAGATTTCACCGCCCAGTTATGGAAGAGGAACACTGACTGTGGCGGTGTTGCTTCATGGAGCCTCGCAAGAACTATTGAACTCGGCAACCTACTTTCCCTGAAATCAGAGGAGAAAGGGCCCCTATACATACCAGGGTTTGCTGAGGAGAATAATACGGTGTTCATGTGGACATCTGCTGGTCTCTTTATGATCCATCTCGAGTCACTCAAGTTCAATAAGATTTTTGAAGGCAAACCCGGAACCTTTTATCATCCATTCGAAAGTGTCTACGCTGCAGGTAATAACATGCCTTACATGGCAGATCTAGAAAAACCAGGTTATTGTTCGCTAATTGGCTGATGAAGTTGTGTTCACATCATTTCTTGTTAATCCAACAATTTTATGTAGTGCAATATATCATTTGTTTCTTTAGCTGCCTGATGATCTCTCCAACATATAGCGATGATTTTCTGCAGTGTTCTGTTCTGATGCTTGTGTGGCGGTGTTTTTGCATAGCTGCGGTCCCATTTTTTTATTGGTTCCTGCAATTATCCATGCAAGAATTGTCTAACGGTACAGTTTTTGCATAGCTGCAGTCCCATTTTTCTCAAGACGAGAGGCACAACAGTTGGAAGTTGACTAGATGAAAAATCAGCTTGAAATAACTAATATTGTCAAATAGGTTTGCTCATTAGCTTTAGTTGAAAGTTTTAATTAGGCCTAGTTATGTTTCTTCCATTCAGTATTTGTTATCTCTGTTGATATTACTAATAATCTTAAATACATAATAACCACTTGGTTTTGAAATTGATGATTAATCTCCTGGGCAAAAACATAGTGAATATTTATTCATTTACCGCTGGTAGGACTATCTTGCATCTGACAAGTCCATTTGTACCATGGAAAGTTAATAACTGGAGTTCGCTTTCTTCTTTACGGCTAAAGTTAATAACTGGAACATGACAGTAGCCATGTTTTGGTTATCTATTACTGTTGTTGTATTGAACTGAGTTGTCTTTCACACATTACAGCTGTGAGTCTATCTAAACACCTAGCTGATACCTCCTGTTTATATGTGGCTTTTTGCTGATTGTTGTTGTGTGCTTAGCTCATACTAGTTATAAATGTAGGTCTCATTATATAGCGTGTTAGAAATAGAAAAGGTTCAGCCGTATCAGAAGGCTGGATAGGGCCAACACTGACCAACTTTGGAAACAAACTAATATAGGACTAACCTGAGGATTAAGCCTTGAGCCCCTTCCCCTTATCTTTGCTGCGGCAGCCATAAACTGACCCATGTAACACATTGTTTATTTGACTTATGCTTGTAGAAATATGTGCTAGTAGTGGACATGACGGAGCTGAGCTATTGCGCAAAACCTAAGATGACTGTACGGTTGGATATGTTATTTGATCTACTGGTTAAGCAAATATGCTTATCTTCTGCATGTATAATTAGGTATCTAAACTGCTCTTAAAATATGTAGTGCTTCCCCTTTTACTACATTTCTCAAGTACCAATTGCAAGAGAAGACATGGCAGGCTTCCTCTTGGATCGTTTTTGGAGAACCTGCTTCCTCATCCCTTCCTCAACAACTCTTATGCCTTCAGTATCCCCCTCCTCTTCTATCTACTGTTGTTCTACCCCGATGTGCTAGTTATTCGCCTTCACTTGCATCCAGCTTCCTTGCTTGTGGTTTACCTCCCTAATAATTCCTAAGTCAATTCTGGTAGTGTGGGATCTTCTCTCTTTGGTCCCTCTGGTGACTGATGACTTTAGGACCATTCATCATTCCCTGTGTGTGCATATGTCAATGCCTGCTCAGAGATTAGTAGTAGCTAATAAATTCTATTTTTTCTGTTTCTGGGATATATTTCTTTTTTACTTATACTCGTAGCTACATGTCATTTTACTTATACTGGTAGCTACAATGCATGCCCATTTCTTTCTTTCTTTCTTTCTTTTTTTTTTTTTGGAGCAAACGCCAGGAGCTCTGGCTATTCATTTAAGAAGAGAGGAAAATGATCCAGTTTATAAGGAAAACCGGATCGAAAACCATACAAACTTGAGTACCTCCGACATGCGGACTACTCCCAAAGTCTAAAACAACCACACAACAAAATCGACCAACTTGTCAACGATAAAGTGCTACCTATTCGACAACACGACACGAAGGTTGCATGAACCGCATCCATCATGTAATCTCAACCGCCTTCTTCTTGGCGCCGACCTTGTTGCCCTTGGGCTTTTTCACCTTCTCCACATTCTTCACAAGGGAGCCAAGCATCGCGATGGAGCGAGGCGACAAAGGGGTCTTAAACTTGTCAATGAAGGCAGCAAGGGCGTTGTCATCGAACGCATCGTTCTCTTTCAAGACGCCCAAAACACGCGCGAGCAACTCTTGAGTTGTAGCATCCTTCCGCGATTGCTTCTGCTTCTCGATGCGACCACTCCGACGAGGCGTGGTGGCCACCTCCTTAGGAGCACGGGCTCTCCTAGAGGGCGGTGAAGCAAGGATAGGCGGAGGCGCAGGCCGAAAAATCGATGACAAGAAGACATTGAGCTTGTCGGCAGCGGGATCCCCGGGATCAACTTGGATGTCCTCCGCAGGAACTGTTTCAGGAACAACAACACTGGGAGCAGGGATCTCCTCCAAAGGCTCACACAAGGGCGACATGAGCGCCAGCTTTTTCGAAGCCAAGTTGGCCAAGAAATCGCAAAGCTTGGTGGAGTCGGCCACCTCGGGATCTTCAGCAAAAGGCACCAAGGGAGCATCCAACACATCAACCACCTCAACATGTTCAAACGCAGAAGCCTCAAGCCTCGAGTGCTCAACCGAAAGAGAGACAGGAGTTTCAACAAAGAGCTCAGCCAGCCCAAAGCCCTCGACATCTTCAGAGATTGGGCTCTGAAGACCCTCAGGGGAAGCAACCTTGTCATCAGCCACATCCGGCAGAAGAGGAGCAGGACCAGAGCAACATTCAAGATGCAGGCGAAAGGCGTCGAGGCCAGGAGGAGACGAGTCACAGGGGCGGCGGACAGGCGAGTAAGGGCCGAAGGACTCCAAGAGCTCAGGGTCCCTCAACCTAGCATCCGAAGCTCGGGCAGGGGCACGCCCAACACCACAGGTGGAAGCTTCTTCCGCGCGCTCCCAGCTTCCGACAGCACGCGCAAGCCACAACTTGATTGCAGCAGCCTCGTCCCGCAGCGGCCGAGTAACCTCCTCGATGCGGTCCGCAACAAGCTGGAGGAGCTCCATTCGCAGGGAAGCAAATTGGGCCTGCAAGTCGGAGTCCCGGACGGCGGCATTGTCAGAGGCATCCCCGCCAACTCTAGGTGGGCAAGATGGCAGCACCGATGCACATGGCGGCGAATGGCGCACAACCTCGGCCCAGCTCCGAGACTGGGAAGGTCGAGGAGAACCAACAGTAGGAGAGCAGCTTTGCGAGGTAGGAGAGGGGCCGGCCGGAGAGCGACGGCGGCAGTTGCGCTCCCGATGACCCGGACGACGGCAGCGAATGCAACGGAAGGGTTCCCGACAGGTGCTGACATGGTGGCCACGCTCAAGGCAGCGGAAGCACCGCCCGCGAGCCCACCTCTTGAAGGCGAGGCTCCGCTCCAGAGCTTCCCCCCACGGAGATGGCGACGACAAGGCTCGGCCAGAGCGACGACCCACATGCTGCCAGCACTCCTCTTCACGCGGGCGCACGTCAGCAGCAGGGGGCGCATGGGGCGAAGCGCAGGGCAGCTGCGTGTTCGTCGCTGGAGCAGGGGGGCTTCGGGAGCATGAGAGGAGCAGCCTCTGCTCGGAGGAGAAGACCGTCGGCCTGAACGGGGAGGGCGGAAGGGCGCCAGGCGGCGGTGGCGGATGAAGAGGAGTAGAGGGCTCGACAGCCATAGCTCCAGGCCTTCGAGGACGGCGACCGTCGCGAGGCCCAGCCTGGCAAGGGGAGGCGAAGGAGGCCAAGCGACGAGGGCGAGGGCGGAGAGGCGGCCACGCCGAGCTCGGCTGAAGCGGCGGCGGATCCCGCCCAGGCACCGGCAAGAAGGAGCCCGGCTCCCGCAGCACCGGCAACAGCAGCGCAGGCCAGCAGGAGGGGCGGAGGGAGAGCGGAGCGGGGAGCCTCGATCTGGTAGGCGCGGAGGCAGGGGAGGCCCAGGGAGGGAGATCAGGGCGGCGGCGGCGCGCACGCGCCCGTCGCCTCCATGGTCGCGAGAGCTCGTATGTTTTGTCCTTCCACAGCAAATATATTTTCCAGCCGATCTTTCTTTCTTTCTTTCTTTCTAACGATGTTGAGGATCATTGAAAAAGTATGTCTATGTTAAATCGTATGCTGTTGTTTATTGTTCTGCTTGCAGTTATTGTAGTTTTATGGACAGTTATTCTAGTTTTAGGCTGTTCAGTTGAGAATTTCCTCAGCACATCTATTTGTCCACTGGAACTGCATATATGTTGCGACTGAATCATAACGCAACCTGCATAGCCACTTTGACCTCAGCCCGTACTTCAAGAACTGCGGTACTGCACGGCCAAGGGATGCAATTAGATGGGGTAGAAGTGTGTCGTGCCAGAAGGCCATTCTTTTGTCAGCGATATTTCTCGTATAAATAATTGGTCATTAGCCACTAATATAATTTTGATAGTCCAAACTATGTTTAGTTATGCTTGCCTGCAGTCTAATTTCTTCAATTTTGGCCACATGAATGTTCAATATACTTCATATTAAACACATGGTCAAAATGACATGACTAGATTCATCATAAAACTCGGTTACATCAGTAATTCAATTTTTTCATATTACTAGCATTTTATCATAGAATTATTGGCGAAAGTATTCTTGATGATGTAGCAATTAATAAGATGTTGTGATATGCGGATATGTGCCCACTGTTCTTTTAATCTTTACTCACTTAGACGAGATGTAGCCAAAAACTGCTGATATTGGAAGCTGAAGGCGTGCCACTACACTACAAATTACATGTTGTTTTTATTTGTTTCTATTGTGGGTATTGTCTAACGGGAATGCTTAGATGATTTAACTATGAGAACCGGGGCATAGCCCATATGGTAGGCATGGGCTGAGGCATGCATACCCGCCTGGGTGCGAGTCTCCATACTCGCAACACCAGGTTGTACTCATAAAATCTTCTATAAAAGTATGCTAAGGGATTCTTCCCCTCCGGTCTTGATAGATGATTTAACTATGCATCTTTTGGTGCAATTTCCACAATTTTGAAGCTAATTTGTATTGAAGAGTCTTATAAAATTACGAGAATATCTCCAACTGCTTTTCTGAATGAATGATGCAATTTTGTTTGACTGATGATTTTGCTTTGCTTTGCTCCACAGGTATCTAGCTAGAGTTAAGTTCCGGTGGCTGCGATGCAGAATTGGGTAGTTGGATGTTAGGTTCTTGGATTTTTCATGTTTGATATGGAGATTGGATCGGTCAGCTGTGTAGTGAAATGAACCACTTAATTTCCAAACTCCCATCTGTTATCTAGTTCTTGTGGACATTTTGTCCATTGGCCTTAAGGTTGAATGCAGTCACATCTTAGGAGTGACTGATGAACTGTTGAATAGCATCAGTCTGACCTGGGAGTTGGAAGAAGCTCATGTTTGTTCGATTGCACCTACTGATCTGATGATATTTGCTCCTGCATAATTGATATGTGATTCAAGCAGTGCTGGGTTTAGTGCTATTTTGCTTTCTTTAAGATGGTTGCTAGTCTTCGATGAGTTGCCTACATTTTGGATTCTTTCATGACTTTGTAAGAAAAAGATGTCGCACTTCTTCCACGCAACAAAATGAAGAATGGAAATGAGGCATTCTAATGCATGGCCTAACAATGTTTCCCAGGTCTATTTTTGTTGAGAGAAATAGCTGTTGAGAGTAATAGCATTAGCTACAGTTTTTCTTATTCAAGGTTCAACAAAAATCCACACAGATCAGCGACACCAGTTGCCTCTAGCGAAGCACATACTGTAGTGCCCAAGAGAAAAACAGAGTATATATAACTCAGCATAGCTCAGATAATTTGCAGCGGGGTTTTGCTCTCTAGATCAAACCGTTCATTTCTGGTGTGTGTGGAGAGAGGCGCCCGACTGGGGCACAATTTGGGGGATCCAGAGTTGGTACAAAGGAGATCTCGCGGCAAAGCATAGTGTTCTCAATGAAGAACCCGAGGAGGGGAGGGCTACGGCGGTGGTGGAGGCGAGCAGGTCGTCGTCGTCCAGCACCGACGGCGAGCAGGGGCGGCGGCGGAGGCTGCTCATCTGACGGTTTGGTGGATGCGGATGCCGAACTAGGCCGTTTGCTGTTACGAGGTAGACTTGAAGGCCCACTGGGCTTACAAGTTGGGCCAGCAGAATTCCTTCCTGGGCCTCAAGGTGGTGCGTCGCTGCTCTCTTCATACAACAGCCGGCGGCGACCGTCCGCACTTCCCTTTTCATGTTTGCCAAACATGAGTCACCAGTGATTATAATTGTGTTATATGTCATGGAGAATGATGTGGTGTGCATCCGTGATATAGATGCTTATTGTTGTGAACTCTTGGGGAAGCTCTTTCTCAATTCTAATTGTTCATGCAAATTTATATTGTTTGTTAATATCCAGTGTAAAAATGATCCGGATTTTGTAATTCTAAGCTCAATACGATAGTGTCTTTGATTAGGTTAGGATGACACATATCTGCTAATGTAGACATTAGGTGAGATATGATGCATGGGTTAAAATATGATATGCCATAGTCTAAACCCAGGCCAGTATATCTTGGCTACCACACTGGGTTTGATGTACTTCTGTAAACGGCTATGTACGTGCGCGCGTCCAGTCTCCAAAGAATGCATTATTCTGCATGCCCAAGACTCCGGGTACTAGTTTTCTTTGCATTTGTAGATCTGATGTCTCTGTTACATGTTCAATCTTGAGTTTTTTGAAAGCTTCTAACATCATAATTTAGCGTCCGAGTTGATTTGGATACTTCTGATGCCGTGTCTAGGTATGGTGGCCAAATGGCCAATAGACACACCTCTCTACCTAGGCCAAGTGTGGTTAAAATAGGGATTTTCTCCCAGGGTGTAGAGGATATAGACCATATATATAATGTTTAATTACTTCCTACCGAGCTGAGAAGATTTAGAACTGTCCTGGCCTCAGCAAAGAAGTAGGGAAGGCTATCTGTGAAGATAGCTGAACTGTATGATTCTGTCACACTGCCCTATTCATCGATACAGGGAGTATTTACACACAAATTCATGGCTATCCAAGGTAATCGTGACGATACGACGAGGGCTGGAAGAGCCATTACATAAGATGAGTGTGTGAAGTCCAACTCAGGAGCGAGCAGTAATGTGATGAGAGTACGTGTGCATCGACGCATACACAAGTGATGCGATACATCGCCAATTATGTCAATGCTTGCTTATTCCGGCTGGTGGATGCCGTATGCGCATTCGCAGCTAAGTTTCAACAACCCGTGAACAGTGAGTGATGCATGCTTGATTAGGGGCATCCTTGGCGAATATGAGTTTAGTTTAGTCTAGTCTTGTTTTGTTTTCTATTTTGAGTGTGTAGTCCCCATGAGGTGTTGGCAGGTTTTGACTTTTGATAGTCTTCACTAAAAACTACACTACTTAAGAAAGCTTTTTTAGCAAGATTTTTCTTTAAAACAGGGTCAATACTACTTTATGAAATGAAATGCAGAAACCCACTTTATTCATATGCCACCACACGACCAAAACATGTTGCCATCAGATCCCCTTGACATTTGTTTTCTTCCGGAATTGCCAAGCTGCTGACCATCATAAGAATTTTTCTCCTTTCCCGACAATAGTTGAAAAAACCATGGAGTTCACATACACGATATGCATGGTATGGCAGAGTAACGCTAAGATACATAATTAATTACCTCCCTCGTCCCGTCGTGTGCCTCCGAGACGTTCTGTGCGTAGCCCCCGTGGCGTCACAAAATCAAGAGGATGAGGCCTAATTTCATGACTGGTCAGGAGTTCATCATGGTGTTGTCTTCTATTCTCAACATCCACGGGAGCATGAGCGGGTGGGTTGTGAATCGATGAAATTGCAGGGAACTTATTCTCCAAGAATCCTATGATCTCCAGAAGATCCACATATGCCACCGTCTTTTCTTCAACTTTCTTCTTTATTTGTTCCTTCAGTGACATAAGGTGAGCACTAGTTGTTGCCATTTCTTGTATCGCCTTATCCTTCTCATCAAGTTTAGACTCGTAGTGCGCTTTGACATCCTGCAATGGCGGGCCGATTGACCGAAAGAAGATTCCATGAGATTTAACGACGTCTAATTTTAATAAGAGCTTTTAAAATTACACCTAGTTCAATGAATAGACCTAAAGACACAGTGTGTTTTTGCACTAACATAAAAGTACACAAGAAGAAAGAGACAAAACCTGTAAACGACAACAACCATCCCACAAATTTCCTGGCGCGTAGAGGTTGATAATAAGCTTGAGTTCAAATTGTTTGCCACACTGAGGGCACTGAAAATAAAGGTAAGCACAAAAACATGAGTAAAGGTAAGAACAAAAGCACTGAGTTTCACTACCATATATGTACACTTGAGTTAGCATAAAATACATGAACAATTACGCATGGTACCTTCGCTCCATCATGGCGAGAACGATGCCACCACCTCTCTAGGCACGATCTTCCATAGACGTGTCCACAAGGAATGCAACTGCATGCACAAATATATGGAAAATATAATCAATGGTGCTACTTTGATTTGGCTGATTCGTAGTTTAGATGAACAAAATCCACGAATACAACGATCTGATGTGAAAAGGAAACACTAGTATGTGTCAAGAATGTAGTCAATGAGGAAACTTGGTAGTGTGTCATCAGATGCCATAAGCACCATTAGAGGTCCTACAAATATTCTCGCGAGAATCTCCACCCACAATAGAAAAGTGCCAGTCACAATTGTTAATATTTAATTGACCAAAATATGAAATCTATATAGCACAGTGTCAAGTATTCCTCACCAGATGCGATGCGCACCGCTGCAGGTCCAGGGTTCCATGCAGATGGGGCATGTCGGAGCAGTCAACGGTACAACATCTTCCGGCCCTTCAAATGCAGGCGCCACAATCCTAGGTACTTTGCCGACTTTCATGTTGGTCCGGACATGAGAAGACATCGAGATAGTAGAACAGGAACCTATACGGCAGTGAGAAAACAAAAGAGAAAGATTTGCCTGCTCAATACTTTATCCCCAACAATTGGCAAAGGAACCTGCACAAGGAATTCACAATTTTTAAAGACTAACCTCACTCGGAAGTTTGGATTCGCAATTCACTCGCACAAGAATTACTTGTGAAAAAACTTACTTGTTCCTCTTGCACTTGTTCTTATTCGGCGGTTGTGGGTCGGAGATGATGAGATTGAGCAAGGAACGACGACACATCACATTAGTGGTTAGTTCCGGTAAGGTTGGTGTCGTTAACTAGGGCAAAAAGAGTTTGAGAGCGGCGGCGGTGGGGGCGAGGTGTGGGAGAGACAATGGAGTTAGGGTTACGAAGGCCCTTATATGGGTGAGAATAAAATGTGGACCGTTGGATCTTCCAACGGTGCATAGATAAAAGCGTTGGAAAAAAAACTCCTTTTTCACCATTGGCACTCGCAAAAACAAAGTTGGCAACTAATTACTTGCTCCCGTTTGCTCCGGTACAACCCCTCCCCTAAACTCAAAACAAACTTAAATACAAGGACGGCTGAGATCGCTTGATACCCCTTCGTTTAATATTAAACGGGTATATGTAGCCCTGTACAAAACCCGTATGATCCAACTAAATTGTATACCGCATACGTATGTATATAATTATGTATGTACGTGGATTATTGGTGGCGATTCGTCAGTGCGGTGGCGGTCGTGGCCGTCGGGCGGGAGGAGCAACAAGGTGGTGATGGGCAGCCACGAGGCACTGTGAGGCGAAGCTGGACGACACGAGTCTCGGCAATGTCTCGTAGGTCCGTACCGGTATGGTTGGGGCGGCGTGCAGGCTAGACGGCGGCGTGAGAACGGCCGGATAGTCCGCCCCGGACAGTCTGGTGCAATTCGGCCGGACTGTCCACCGCCTTGGGAACGAGATTAACCGGACTGTCTTGCGGTGCTTGCATTGGACTGTCTTGTGGCGCCGGACTGTCTTGTGGTGTTCACGCCGGACAATCTTGTGGCGCCGGACTATCTTGCGGTGCTCGCCGGACTGTCTTGCGGCGACTGTATGCCTATACGTGGGAATACTGAGTTTTAGATTTGGGCTTGTATATGGGCCTAAATAGTACCGGTTGGGTTTTGTTGAGTTTGGGGAGGGGGTTGTACTGTAGCAAGCCTCTTACTTGCTATTTTGTACTAGCTCAAAAAAAAACTTGCTATTTTGTACAGATTAATCGATGACATGCAAAAGAAAACCAGAATTGTATTGTCTCAGAGAGAATGGTGTACTAGTGATTGTTATTGTTAGCCATTTTAATCCCGTTACATCGCTAGGCCAGTTTCTTTTTCAGTTAGCAAATAAACGCCTTGTTGCTGTGCCTGTACAACGTGACGGTACTGTTCCTTTTCATTCTGTTGTAGGAAACCTTGGTCAGAACGTGGGATGGCACCTTTGTTGCGACCATGGTTACATAGTTATCGTTGATCCGAGTGATTGTGGAATGACACGCTCGGTCCACCATCCTGTTTTAGCTGAGGTAATTAGTTTGTAACCGTTTCAGAATAAGTATAAGAGAGAAACTGAAAAGTGGTAAGTTTACACCACACAAAACCATTTTGTCTCCACCTAAATCCAGTTTCGTCAGAGATAATCCATTGTTGGCAACAACAGTGATGGCCCAAACATTGCCGTGTATTTTGTGGTACAATAAAATCTTTTCCACTATTAGGGAACAAAGTCTCAGGTCCACACCCCTACAGAAAAAAATAACTGAAAACCACAAGAAAGCAAATTCAGAAGCCTACCGAACTTGCTTCTTGGTTCTGGCCTTCTGCCCCGAGCAGTGTCGAGTTCACCGCCACCAACCAACAGACACAACCAAGAATCAGCTGGTCAACCGCACGAACTAGAGAAAACTCCTAAATTATGGAGAAACTACAAAAGCTACACGCTAGGAGCATCAAGCACTTCAAATTTAAACTTCATATATACATGCAACTAGAGATAAAAGCTCATGAAAAGAAAAAAATTTCCTTTATTCCCAACACCTTCAGGTACGGCTGCAACATCAAAACTTATATTTTAATGCAAAGGCACCATTTATATCAAAAAAGAACAGGCATAACGTACTGCCTTAGCATGCGTTTTAATCAAGTTTTTTTCTCAGAGAAAACTCTATTTCTTAATCGGAGGGTCCAACATAAATAAGCTATGGTATATACTAGCACTTAAAAATGGTTTTATTCTGGACAGTCATTTGGGATGCAACAAAATGGTAGAGTTGTTGAAGCTACGCAAGCTGCCGCTGATTACCTCAGACCTGATCAGGTTTCAAGAGTGCCTTTTGATAGTTAGAATCTTTTCTTTCTGGGAAGATAATGCCCTGAGCTTGCATTTCGTCTATGATTGTAATTTGTGCTGCTGATGAATAAAGAGTCTTATTCCTGTTAAGAACTTAGCAGAAGTCGAATCCTGGGCATTCTGGTAACAAACATGAAACATTGGGTGGACTCCACCTATGATCGTGATACAAACTCAACAGCAATGCTACAAGAACACAATTTTGCCTGAAACGAATGCAACACACACGACAGGTGCATGTACGAAATGGACAAGGGAGACATCATGGTACAAGACATAAGCAGAGATTTGATGTTGGAATCTCAACCTGAAATACAACTCACAGGTGACCCGCCTCAACATGATTGTTTGGAAGGCATAACATAAATGAACTAATCATTAATCCAAGGAAGTCAATCCGTCATGCGAGTTGACTGATTGTGTAAAGAAATTAGATAGTAGATGGCAAATTCCTAAAGTCAAACTTCACAAGTGACCAGCAAAGACGGCTAACTTATGGATGGAGCACAACGAACACAATGCAAGAACCTACAGAACACAACCCATTTCTGCTTCTCAGCCACCGGAATGTGATCCTAGATACCTGTGGAGTCATCAATTTGTCATTAGTCGAAAAGTCGTTAAACTTATGTATCACAGTTTTTTGCATGCCTCAAAGCATAAAACATTAGCTTCACTACTATTGTCGAAATCACGCCAAAAGGTCCAAAACTGAATAGTCTCACCATTATTGGATCAAAACTAACATTGGAAACAGAGAACAGCTACAGTATAAACAGTTAATTTTTACTGCCACGCCTTAAAAACCTTATTGTTATCACATCAAGTCTTTCAGATGCATCTAGTATTCTGTTCTCAGTAAAGGCTATAAGATTAATAGTTCAAGTAACTCTCATCAGAGGCAAATACTGAATATCCTAGCTTACGAAATCACTTGAAATATCCATTGTTATCATGGGCATATGAGGGGCTCAAAGCGAACCATCTGGTTTCTAGCTCATATATAGTTTTAGGAAATGTGTAAGCTAGCTAGTGGACACACTTCCTTCAGTCCAAAAAAGATGCCATCTTTTTTTACTCTGTAAGCTAGCTAGTGGACACACTTCCTTCAGGCCAACAAAGATGCCATCTTTTTTACTCTCCACAACATCATAAACAATACTTTGACCACTACTCTTAGACTCTTAGTGATAGTATTAATATGTTAGTAATAATATGCAATCTGCGACGAAAGAAGTATTCATGGCGAATCCAGTCATACCATTTTGCTGAGTGTTTAATAGAAAGTGTTAAACATCTAATGTGACGACAAGGGGAGAAAATACATTGTCCACAAATCATACCAATTTGGACCAAACAAAATGTGCATTGTATGTTACCTATTTGGGGACGGCGGGAGTATCAACTACTGTAGACGAAACAACATATAAATCACACTACGACTTGATAGATCTATAACAACGAAAGACTAATCATTGGCATGTAACAACTGGTACAGGTATAACTGCGAGAGAACTAAGGAGGTAAACTGAAAGCAATGCAGCTAGATGCAACAGAAAGACAAGTGAAAGTGCACATCCAGTAGAGATGGTATAGAACATCAGCAAATAAAGAGAAGCCAGGTGGCTAAAGTCATAAAAGGATGGAGAGCTGCTGAGGAAGGGATGAGGAAGCAGGGCCTGGAGAAAAGATCCAAGATGGCAGTAAAAAGGAAGGAGTCAAGTAAAGAGCTGCAGATTAAATCTTACAGTCCTCTCTTTGAATTTGGTACTTGAGAAATGGAAGTAAAAAGGAAGGCAATACAGATTGTTCAGATATCTTAACGTACATGCAGAAGATAAGCCTACCTGCTAATTAGTACATCACAATAGCACATTTAACCAGACAATCATCTTATGAGTGGTGCAAAAGATCCGCTGCATCATGTCCACCACCAATGCCTGTTTTATCAATCATAAGAAGTCGACCAAGTAACACACGATGTCAATCCAATTAAAAGACAAATAGATATGAGGGAGGCATGAACGAGATAATTAAGCAAACTCGCAGCTATAATTCGAAGGGAAAAAAACACATTTTGTAAAACATTATGAAAAGATAAACAAAACCACACATATTGTCGAACTAAAAGAATATTCTAGGAATAGTATATGCTAATGAATATTGTACAAATGAAGAACATGCACATTCAGACACTAAGTTGCTCAGTAACCGACAAATTATCCAGAACTATAAGCTCGTTCCATGCCACACGGAATAAAATAAAAATACAATCATACTAATAAATTGTAGCACAAATGTGGTCGTCGGTATTCTAATTTAAATTATCTTGAAACAGATTTAGCATGAAAACCGAAATGAACACCACATATTAGTTTTCCCAGGCACAGATGCCAGTAGGACTCTCCTAAATTGGTAAAATGAGCAATTATTCGTAAATTCAAATAAATTCATCAATACGGGATTAGTGCTATTAGCAAGATTAGAAGAGATAACAAATACTGTATGAAATAAGTAAAACTACTTTAAAGCTTCCAGACACCTATTGAGCCACCTATTTGACACTTCAGTTAGTTCAAGCGAGTTTTTCATGTAGTTATCTTCAACTTCCAAATGTTTTGTCTTGTCAAAAAACAGCACCGCAGCTGTGCACTAAAATCACCATTACAATTTTTTTTGGCTTATTACATATGTGAATAGGCATACAAGAAGGAAATTTAGTTCAATATTACAGAAATTATTTGTGAATCTTGGTGTTAGTTGTTTTGTTATATGGATATTCATATAACAAACCGACAAAGACAGTTAGCTAGATCCAACTTGAAAAACAACAAAATATACAGAAATGAAGTTAACAGTGGAGCAATCGCAACCACTGTCTTGCTACCAAGCATAAAATAAATTAGATACGACTAACAAATCCTTTTTTTCTAAATCATAATCATTACATAAAACGCAAACACACAAGAACCGATACAGAAATACTCCATGTGAATTGTGTTCCATGAAGAATTATCAGAAATTAACTTGATTCTGTTGTAACCGATATGTGAAAGCATGATATTACCTGTAGCGTAGACACACTCGAATGGGTGATAATGGCAGAGGAAATTGGTTTCACAAAGCTTCTTGAATTGCAATGACTCAAGATGGACCATAAAGACCATGGCACATGCACACAGGTACACCACATTATTCTCCTCAGCCAAACCTAGTATTGTTACTGATACTTGCCGTGAATTAAGGGGAAGTAGCTTGTCCAGTTCAATAGTCCTTCCAAGTGCCCATGAAGCAACACCGTCAGAATCAGTCTGTCTCTTCCACAATTGGATGCCACTGTATGTCGGGAAGAGTAAACCAAGGCCACCACCCTCTGCCCGCATAATTGAGAAAAAGCCCTCTTTAAGCATATGCACTGGCGGCTGTAGCACGGATAAGCCTTGCTTCTCCAAGTCAAACTCGAGAATTTCAACCAAATTCCCAGCAAGCACCCAGTAAAGGGATCTCCCAACAAGCACGGCGGGATTGCCTGTACAAACCAAGGTGGGACGACCACTTCTAAGGACCTCGAATGAAGGCGGTGTTGAGATGAGATCACCCCATAAGCCAGTCTCCGACGAGTAAACGCAGGCGAGCACTCGCCTGTGTTGCTTGTCGTCGTTGTCTCCCACTGTCAAGACCACCTGGAAGTGGTCGACTGCTCCGGCAGGGCGAAGCACGGCCCCGTTGATCGTTGTATTCTCCGCATGAGTGGCAATCCCTGGGGGAATGGCGAGGCGGTGCTGGTCGCCGGTGACGGGGTCACACACCAGCATCTGGTTGGGCTTTATGTCGAAGATGAGCACGAGGCCATGGCGGCATCCAAGGGACAGGAAGCGGTCTCCCTCGCCGCGCTGCAAAGAGAGGCGTCTGGGCGGGACCTTATTCGGGGCCTCGAGAGTAGGCACGAAGTCCCCTTCTCTGACGAAGAACCCGAGGAGTGGAGGGTTGCGGCGGTGGTGGCGGTGGAAGCGGCGGTGGTGACCTGCAGTGAAGTGCAGGCCGTAATGTGAATAGCGGACAGCCCAAAACTGGCCTTTTCTTTTGGGCCGAACTGAAGGGAAAATGCTTTTGGCTCTCGCCAGTGTTCTCGCTATTTTAGAATTTTAAAAATATTTTATCAGTTATCAAAAAAACTGAAAATAGTTTGTACTTTGATCACTAACTTTGCTTGATGGAATTTTTTACCAATTCTCGCTACAATGAAGCACATGTTGATGTGTGCTACCCTGCTGCTAAGAAAAGATAGGAACGCATGTATAGTAGCAAGAATTGGTGTAATGTTCCAGTGTCCTGCGTCTTTCAACGCCGAAGTTGTAGTTGTTGTCGATGCCAGAACAGATCAATCTGCGTAGTATTGTGGTCCCTGATGTGAAGAGCATCTGCTATTTTCACAGCCCATGCTTCGGCTTGGAGAGGAGAAGACGCCGGAGGAGAAAGAGACGAAATGTGTAGCCGCTAACATTGTCCATGTCTCCGAGCTCTATGATGACACTAATTCCTGCAGAAGATGATTGCATATTTTCTTCATTTTTTCAGGCCGCGTCGCAGAAAATTCGTTGACCTGCAACCAAAGATGGTTCTTGCTGGGATATTGGTTGCTGATCAGTAACAGTTACTAAATGTTTATCCTATGGTGCCATCACTTCCTCTAGCTTTGAGCCTTGCATGATTGCATTAGCTGCTGGAGTGCTAGATAGACTTTTCGATGGTTTACAAAATTTTCTAACAAACAAAACATCATTTCTTGCCTTCAAAGATCCTGCAAGATATTCGAAGGTCTAACATGGAAAGGCTTGTTAGAAGAAACAACCCAAGCTTGTTGTGCTGCCTCATGGAAATCATCCTCAAATAACCAGAATTTTAAAATTATAAATTCTTCTTGTACTTTACCACCGATGGTGAGGACAGGCCGGAGCATGATCACTTAAAAAATTTGGAAGGTTGTATATGATAACCCACAAGTATAGGGGATCGCAGCAGTCTTCGTGGGTAGTAAAACCCAATTTATTGATTCGACATAAGGGGAGACAAAGAATACTTGAAAGTCTTAACAACGGAGTTGTCAATTCAGCTGCACCTGGAAACAGACTTGCTCGCAAGAGTTTATCAGTAGTAACAGTTTTATAGCAGTAGCAGTGGTGAAATAACAGCAGCAGAGTAGCAGAGACAGCAGTAGTGATTATAGTAAACAACAGGATTAAAATACTGTAGGCACGGGGACGGATAACGGGCGTTGCATGGATGAGAGAAACTCATGTAACAATCAAGCAGGGCATTTGCAGATAATAATAAAACGGTGTCTAAGTACAAAGCAATCAATAGGCATGTGTTCCAATTATAGTCGTACGTGCTCGCAATGAGAAACTTGCACAACATCTTTTGTCCTACCAGCCGGTGGCAGCCGGGCCTTGATACGTCTCCGACGTATCGATAATTTCTTATGTTCTATGCCACATTATTGATGATATCTACATGTTTTATGCATACTTTATGTCATATTTATGCGTTTTCCGGAACTAACCTATTGACGAGATGCCGAAGGGCCAGTTGCTGTTTTCTGCTGTTTTTGGTTTCAGAAATCCTAGTAAGAAAATATTATCGGAATCGGACGAAATCAACGCCCAGCATCTTAGGATCACGCGAAGCTTCCAGAACACCCGAGAGAGGCCAGAGGGGGACCACTGGGCCACCAGACGCCAGGGTGGCGCGGCCCAGGCCTTGGCCGCGCCCCCCTAGTGTGTCACCGCCTCGTTGACCTTCCGACTCCGCCTCTTCGCCTATATAAAGGTCCCTGACCTAAAACACGAGACGGAAAAGCCACGGTACGAGAAACCTTCCAGAGCTGCCGCCATCGCGAAGCCAAGATCTGGGGGATAGGAGTCTCTGTTCCGGCACGCCGCCGGGACGGGGAAGTGCCCCCGGAAGGCTTCTCCATCAACACCACCGCCATCTTCATCAACGCTGCTGTCTCCCATGAGGAGGGAGTAGTTATCCATCGAGGCTCGGGGTTGTACCGGTAGCTATGTGGTTCATCTCTCTCCTATGTACTTCAATACAATAATCTCATGAGCTGCCTTACATGATTGAGATTCATATGATGATGCTTGTAATCTAGATGTCATTATGCTAGTCAAGTGGATTTTACTTATGTGATCTCCGGAGACTCCTTGTCCCACGTGTGTAAAGGTGACAGTGTGTGCACCGTGTGGGTCTCTTAGGCTATATTTCACAGAATACTTATTCGCTGTTATGAATGGCATAGTGAAGTGCTTATTTATATGTCTTTATGATTGCAATGTGTTTTGTATCACAATATATCTGCGTGCTACTCTAGTGATGTTATTAAAGTAGTTTATTCCTCCTGCACGGTGTAATGGTGACAGTGTGTGCATCGTGTAGTACTTGGCGTAGGCTATGATTGTGATCTCTTGTAGATTATGAAGTTAACTATTGCTATGATAGTATTGATGTGATCTATGCCTCCTTTCGTAGCATGAAGGTGACAGTGTGCATGCTATGTTAGTACTTGGTTTGGTTATGTTGATCTGTCATGCACTCTAAGGTTACTTAAATATGAACATTGAATATTGTGGAGCTTGTTAACTCCGGCATTGAGGGTTCGTGTAATCCTACACAGTTAGTGGTGTTCATCATCCAACAAGAGGGTGTAGAGTCTAGCATCTATTTATTTATTCTGTTATGTGATCAATGTTGAGAGTGTCCACTAGTGAAAGTATGATCCCTAGGCCTTGTTCCTAAATACTGCTATCGCTGCTTGTTTCTTGTTTTCTTGCATCTTTACTTCCTGCAATATTACTACCATCAAGCACGCCTTGACAAGCACTTTTAAGCGCCGTTACTCTTGCTCATATTCATTCATACCACTTGTATTTCACTATCTCTTCGCCGAACTAGTGCACCTATTAGGTGTGTTGGGGACACAAGAGACTTCTTGCTTTGTGGTTGCAGGGTTGCATGAGAGGGATATCTTTGACCTCTTCCTCCCTGAGTTCGATAAACCTTGGGTGATCCACTTAAGGGAAACTTGCTGCTGTTCTACAAACCTCTGCTCTTGGAGGCCCAACACTGTCTACAAGAATAGAAGTACCCGTAGACATCAAGCACTTTTCTGGCGCCGTTGTCGGGGAGGAAAGGTAAATGGCACTCACACACCGGATCCCGGCAACGAAGCACTTTTCTGGCGCCAGAGCCGGGGAGGAAAGGTAAAAGGCACTCATACTCCGGTCCCAGGTAAAGTACTTTTCTGTTGCCGTTGTGTGTGTGCTCGAAGCTATTTCCTTTAGATCCTGCAATTGCATCTTTTTGTTTCTTGTTTACACTAGTTTGGCATAATGGACAACAATGAGCTTCTTATTCTATTTCCTGATTTAAGACATGGATGGTTTGATGCGAAAATTAAAAAACCTATGGAACATATTAGTATGAACGCTTTGAACACCATTGTTGCTAATGATATGGAAAATTCTAAGCTTGGGGAAGCTGGCTTTGATGAGCATGATATTTTTAGTCCCCCAAGCATTGAGGAGAAAATTTACTTTGATGATACTTTGCCTCCTATTTATGATGATTATAATGATATTGTTCTTTTAGTACCGCCTACTATGGAGGATAAGTTTAATTATGATTACAATATGCCTTCTATATTTGATGATGAGAATAATAATGATAGCTACTTTGTTGAATTTGCTCCCACTACAACTAATAAAATTGATTATGCTTATGTGGAGAGTAATAATTTTATGCATGAGACTCATAATAAGAATGCTTTATGTGATAGTTATATTGTTGAGTTTGCTCATGTTTCTACTGAAAGTTATTATGAGAGAGGAAAATATGGTTGTAGAAATTTTTATGTTACTAAAACACCTCTCTATGTGCTGAAATTTTTGAAGCTACACTTGTTCTATCTTCCTATGCTTGTTACTTTTTTCTTCATGAACTTGTTTATTTACAAAACTCCTATGCATAGGAAGCATGTTAGACTTAAATTTGTTTTGAATTTGCCTCTTGATGCTCTCTTTTGCTTCAACTACTATTTCTTGCGAGTGCATCATTAAAACTGTTGAGCCCATCTTAATGGCTATAAAGAAAAGCGCTTATGGGAGACAACCCATGTTTTTACTACAGTACTTTTATTTTATATTTGAGTCTTGGAAGTTGTTTACTACTGTAGCAACCTCTCCTTATCTTAGTTTTGTGCATTGTTGTGCCAAGTAAAGTCTTTGATAGTAAGGTTGATACTAGATTTGGATTACTGCGCAGAAACAGATTTCTGTCTGTCACGAATCTGGGCAGAATTCTCTGCAGGTAACTCAGAAAAATCTGCCAATTTACGTGCGTGATCCTCAGATATGTACGCAACTTTCATTCAATTTGGACATTTTCATCTGAGCAAGTCTGGTGCCATTTTAAAATTCGTCTTTACGGACTGTTCTGTTTTGACAGATTCTGCCTTTTATTTCGCATTGCTTCTTTCGCTGTGTTGGGTGGATTTCTTTGTTCCATTACCTTCCAGTAGCTTTGGGCAATGTCCAGAAGTGTTAAGAATGATTGTGTCACCTCTGAACATGTGAATTTTTGATTATGCACTAACCCTCTAATGAGTTTGCTTTGAGTTCGGTGTGGAGGAAGTTTTCAAGGGTCAAGAGAGGAGGATGATATACTATGATCAAGAAGAGTGAAAGCTCTAAGCTTGGGGATGCCCCGGTGGTTCACCCCTGCATATTTCAAGAAGACTCAAGCGTCTAAGCTTGGGGATGCCCAAGGCATCCCCTTCTTCATCGACAACTTATCAGGTTTCTTCTCTTGAAACTATATTTTTATTCGGTCACATCATATGTACTTTACTTGGAGCGTATGTTTGTTTTTGTTTTTTGTTTTTGTTTCAATAAATGCTTGTGTGGGAGAGAGACACACTCCGCTGGTTCGTATGAACACATGTGTTCTTAGCTTTTAATGTTCATGGCGAAGGTTGAAACTGCTTCGTTCATTGCTATGTGGTTGGAAACGGAAAATGCTACATGTAGTAATTGGTAAAATGTCTTGGATAATGTGATACTTGGCAATTGTTGTGCTCATGTTTAAGCTCTTGCATCATATACTTTGCACCTATTAATAAAGAACGGAAGAAGCCTGGTAACCGGGTGTATACGTGAGCACGCGCTGATTAAATGACACGTGTCCAACGGACGTTTGGTGTCCGTGAGATGAAAACCCCTCACCTGTGAGCTGTATCAGACATAAAGTAGTACATGTTTGGGGTATGCAGTGACGATGGAAAACGCTCATCCTTCCTGGGACGATCGCTCACTTCCTGTCCTCCATGGCCCACCACACCACATCTTCCTGTCCACTCGTTCCTGCCAGCTTATCCTCTTTTTATCTTCGTTTTCTCTGTATCCAACTATGGAGTAGAGACGCGGATGAGACCGCGAGGGAGCCTACCCGCATGACGTTGAGCGCCAGCGCGGCCTGCTGCTCCACCGCAGAATATGGGATACGGCGCGGAGGCGAATGGAGCCCGCGTGCCGGACCGAACTCCGCCGCCGGATTTCCTCTATCGGATTGCCGTCCCCGGAGGCGACTCCTCTCCTCCACCTCCTCCAATCCCCCCAACCCGATTGCCCCCAATCCACCCAAGCGAGCTCCAGAGCACCATGGCCTTCACGGCAGATGCAGCTTTGGCGGAGGGGGGCGACACTAGGGACGCGGAGGAAGGGGGCAGGGTCGCCGCGACCTATTGCCGGCGAGCGGCCAGGGTCACGGCGGCAGCGCGGCCCTGAGCTCCTCTCGCCGTACCTCGCCGAGGCGGAAGGCCATGGGGACGCTGCGGCATCCCGCGCAGGTTCTCCGCTCTCTCGCCGTTGCCGCTGCGGGTACGGGAGGGGCGCGAGCTCCACCGACGGCCCCTCCGCCCGCCACTCCGACAGGTCCCTCCGCCCCGCTGCGACAGCTCCGTCCGCTGTCCCAGTTTTGCTTTTGAACTGAAGTATTTTTTGGCTGCTGAAATTGGACGTACTGAATCGTGTGTTTCTTCTCAGACTGAGTTTTTTTTATGACAATCGTTGCTTGCCCCTGGGCTCCTGGCTACACGTCGCTAAGGAAGATGGATGTACGAGTAGATGGCTCCCCCGAGCTCGAGCCCCGGTGGAGGAGAAGACTCCAGCGATTCCACCTACACATCTAGCTCGAGCCTGGTCGAGGAGAAGACTCCAGCGACGCCATCTACTCGTCCTGCTAGAGGAGATGATTCCAGCGACGCAACGGATCCGCCCTCCACTCATTTTTTCATTTTTTTTTTTGTTTTTTCGATGCAGTTTTTTTCATTGTTTCATCGTTTTTTTGTTCATCGTTCTCCAGATTTAGAAATGTTTTATTCATGAATCATAATTGATTGTCTCCTTCATGCTTGCCTGATGCGGTTCTCTGCTTGCCGAATCGCTTGCATTGTGTCAGCGAGAGAGGAAAGGCCACATAGGGAAGGGAACGCTGATGTGGATGAGGACGAACGCGTTCCTCCATCTCCCAGCTGGGTGGCTCCTCGCGCACCCGTTCGGCGACTGCGGCCTCCCATACTCAGAGTGTGCTCGACGGCGGCTTCCCGATGCATACGCGGCGCCGGCGACTGGCCTCCCGTCCCGGAGCGTAGCTGCCGTCGGTTTCTGTGGTGGTCTGGAGAGAGGAGCACCGGATTTCTGAGATAGAAATCGCTACAGCAAAGAACGATGTAGAGCATCTTCCCTTTCTTAATCTCTCCACACGAAATGGGTCCCAGACACTTTGGCTATTACTACTCAGGCATGCATGCTAGCGATGGATAGAAAGTTCACAGAACCGTTTGGCCTCCGTTTGTGAGCTAGCATCTTAAAGTGAATCCAACGGTGATGACCGCGTGCTCACGTATACACCCAGTCACTAAATCCACTCTCTAATAAAGAAATACATAGAGCTTGCTAAAATTTGGTTTGCATATTTGGTCTCTCTAAAGTCTAGATAATTTCTAGTATTGAGTTTGAACAACAAGGAAGACGGTGTAGAGTCTTATAATGTTTACAATATGTCTTTTATGTGAGTTTTGCTGCACCGGTTGATCCTTGTGTTTGTTTCAAATAACATTGCTAGCCTAAACCTTGTATCGAGAGGGAATACTTCTCATGCATCCAAAATCCTTGAGCCAACCACTATGCCACTTGTGTCCACCATACCTACCTACTACATGGTATTTCTCCGCCATTCCAAAGTAAATTGCTTGAGTGCTACCTTTAAATTTCCATCATTCGCCTTTGCAATATATAGCTCATGGGACAAAATAGCCTTAAAAACTATTGTGGTATTGAATATGTACTTATGCACTTTATCTCTTATTAAGTTGCTTGTTGTGCGATAACCATGCTCCTGGTGACGCCATCAACTCTTTGTTGAATATCATGTGAGTTGCTATGCATGTTCGTCTTGTCTGAAGTAAGGGCGGTTTTCACAATCAAATGGTTTGAGTATGCATACTGTTAGAGAAGAACATTGGGCCGCTAACTAAAGCCATGAATCATGGTGGAAGTTTCAGTTTGGACATAAAACCTCAATCTCTTATGAGAATATTATCTGTTGTTGAATGCTTAAGCATTAAAAGAGGAGTCCATTATCTGTTGTCTATGTTGTCCCGGTATGGGTGTCTAAGTTGAAGAATGATCAAAAGCGAGAAATCCAATGCGAACTTTCTCCTTAGACCCTTGTACAAAGTGGCATAGAGGTACCCCTTTGTGACACTTGGTTGAAACATATGTTATGCAATGATAATCCGTGTTAACCCAAGCTAATTAGGACAAGGTGCGGGCACTATTAGTACACTATGCATGAGGCTTGCAACTTGTAAGATATAATTTACATGATACATATGCTTTATTACTACCATTGACAAAATTGTTTCATGTTTTCAAAATAAAAGCTCTAGCACAAATATAGCAATCGATGCTTTCCTCTTTGAAGGACCTTTCTTTTACTTTTATGTTGAGTCAGTTCACCTATTTCTCTCCACCTCAAGAAGCAAACACTTGTGTGAACTGTGCATTGATTCCTACATACTTGCATATTGCACTTGTTATATTACTTTACATTGACACTATCCATGAGATATACATGTTATAAGTTGAAAGCAACCGCTGAAACTTAATCTTCCTTTGTGTTGCTTCAATACCTTTACTTTGATTTATTGCTTTATGAGTTAACTCTTATGCAAGACTTATTGATGCTTGTCTTGAAGTACTATTCATGAAAAGTCTTTGCTTTATGATTCATTTGTTTACTCATGTCATTACCATTGTTTTGATCGCTGCATTCATTACATATGCTTACAATAGTATGATCAAGGTTATGATGGCATGTCACTCCAGAAATTATCTTTGTTATCGTTTACCTGCTCGGGACGAGCAGGAACTAAGCTTGGGGATGCTGATACGTCTCCGACGTATCGATAATTTCTTATGTTCCATGCCACATTATTGATGATATCTACATGTTTTATGCATACTTTATGTCATATTTATGCGTTTTCTGAAACTAACCTATTGACGAGATGCCGAAGGGCCAGTTGCTGTTTTCTGCTGTTTTTGGTTTCAGAAATCCTAGTAAGGAAATATTATCGGAACCGGACGAAATCAACGCCCAGCATCTTAGGATCACGCGAAGCTTCCAGAACACCCGAGAGAGGCTAGAGGGGGGCCACTGGGCCACCAGGGTGGCGCGGCCCAGGCCTTGGCCGCGCCCCCCTAGTGTGTCACCGCCTCGTTGACCTTCCGACTCCGCCTCTTCGCCTATATAAAGGTCCCTAACCTAAAACACGAGACGGAAAAGCCACGGTACGAGAAACCTTCCAGAGCCGCCGCCATCGCGAAGCCAAGATCTGGGGGACAGGAGTCTCTGTTCCGGCACGCCGCCGGGACGGGGAAGTGCCCCCGGAAGGCTTCTCCATCAACACCACCGCCATCTTCATCAACGCTGCTGTCTCCCATGAGGAGGGAGTAGTTCTCCATCGAGGCTCGGGGCTGTACCGGTAGCTATGTGGTTCATCTCTCTCCTATGTACTTCAATACAATAATCTCATGAGCTGCCTTACATGACTGAGATTCATATGATGATGCTTGTAATCTAGATGTCATTATGCTAGTCAAGTGGATTTTACTTATGTGATCTCCGGAGACTCCTTGTCCCACGTGTGTAAAGGAGACAGTGTGTGCACCGTGTGGGTCTCTTAGGCTATATTTCACAGAATACTTATTCGCTGTTATGAATGGCATAGTGAAGTGCTTATTTATATCTCTTTATGATTGCAATGTGTTTTGTATCACAATATATCTGCGTGCTACTCTAGTGATGTTATTAAAGTAGTTTATTCCTCCTGCACGGTGTAATGGTGACAGTGTGTGCATCGTGTAGTACTTGGCGTAGGCTATGATTGTGATCTCTTGTAGATTATGAAGTTAACTATTGCTATGATAGTATTGATGTGATCTATGCGTCCTTTCGTAGCATGAAGGTGACAGTGTGCATGCTATGTTAGTACTTGTTTTGGTTATGTTGATCTGTCATTGATACGTCTCCAACGTACCTATAATTTCTGATGTTCCATGCTTGTTTTATGACAATACTTACATGTTTTGCTTGCACTTTATAATGTTTTTATGCATTTTATGGAACTAACCTATTAACGAGATGCCGAAGGGCCAGTTGCTATTTTCTGTTGTTTTTGGTTCCAGAAAGGCTGTTCGGGCAATATTCTCGGAATTCGACGAAACAAAGACCAAAGATCATAATTCACCGAGACGGACCAGGACACCGAAGGGGAGGCCTGGGGCCCCCACACCATAGGGCCACGCGGGCCAGCCCCTGGCCGCGCCGGCCTATGGGGAGGGCACCATGTTGCCCCTCCTGCGCCGCCTCTTCGCCTATATAAGCCCTTTCGACCTAAAACCTCGAGACCGATTGACGAAACTCCAGAAAGACTCCAGGGGCGCCGCCGCCATCGCGAAACTCCAATTCGGGGGACAGAAGTCTCTGTTCCGGCACCCTGCCGGGACGGGGAAGTGCCCCCGGAAGCCATCTCCATCGACGCCACCGCCTCCATCATGCTCCGTGAGTAGTTCCCCCATGGACTACGGGTTCTAGCTGTAGCTAGTTGGTATCATCTCTCCCATGTACTTCAATGCAATGATCTCATGAGCTGCCTTACATGATTGAGATTCATCTTATGTAATCGGTGTTGTGTTTGTTGGGATCCGATGGATTGTTACGTTATGATTGTCTATCTACAAAGTTTATGAAGTTATTGTTGCTGCAATCTTGTTGTGTTTAATGCTTGTCACTAGGGCCCGAGTGGCATGATCTTAGATTTAAGCTCTATACTTATTGCTTAGATTGTATCTACAAGTTGTATGCACATGTCTATGTCCGGAACCAAAGGCCCCAAAGTGACAGAAATTGGGACAACTGGAGGGGAAGGCTTAGATATGAGGATCACATGTTTTCACGGAGTGTTAATGCTTTGCTCCGGTGCTCTATTAAAAGGAGTACCTTAATTTCCAGTAGATTCCCTAGAGGCCCGGCTGCCACCGGCTGGTAGGACAAAAGATGTTGTACAAGTTTCTCATTGCGAGCACGTATGACTATATATGGGAAACATGCCTACATGATTAATGATCTTGATGTTCTATCTTAATGCTATTTCAATCCTATCAATTGCCCAACTGTAATTTGTTCACCCAACACTTGTTATTGGAGAGTTACCACTAGTGTAGATAGCTGGGAACCCCGGTCCATCTCTCATCATCATATACTCGTTCTACATGACATTGGAAGTAGTATCAACTATTTTCTGGTGCCATTGCTCTCATATTACCACTACTCTTTGCTGTGTTATCACATTATCTTGCTCTCATATTATCACTTGCTTTCACATCACCCTTGTTACTAGTGTTTTCCAGGTGCAGCTGAATTGACAACTCAGTTGTTAAGGCTTATAAGTATTCTTTACCTCCGGTTGTGTCGACTCAATAAATTTGGGTTTTAATTCCATGGAAGACTGCCGCGATCCCCTATACTTGTGGGTTATCAAGACTGTTTTCTGGCGCCGTTGCCGGGGAGGCATAGCTCTACTAATAAGTTCACCTGGGGAGTACACTCTACCTCTCTCTCTGTTTTATTTTATCTTGTTTTGCTTAGTTTAGTTTTGTCTAGTTTATTTATGTCTTGTTTTATTTTTCTTAGTTTACTTTTGTCTAGTTTCTTTTTGTATTGTTTTACTTTTCTCATATACCCAAAAATCCATAAAATTTTGAAAAACCTAAAAATTAAAAACTGCTGTTATGGGAGAACCCATAACCTACTTGGAGCTTATAGAATATTATAATAATTATAGAGAATCAAGAGCGGGAAAAGTGATGAGTGTTGTGATAGAAAAATTGAATACAATTGCTAAAATCTTGCTTAAACGCCATGATATAAACTGTTGCTCTCAACAGGACACTAAACATCTTAAATTTCAATGTGGCTTTAGTGAGGAATTTTTAATTAAGAACTATAATCGGAATAGCTATATTCATTTTGGGTTTGAAGAGGTAGAACAATTTGTCATATTTATGGGAGCCTCTGAGATAGAATCCTTCGTGGTTAAAAATTATGAAACTTGTGTTGTTTGTAAGGACCTTAAAGATTATGTCTCTTCTATCCTTAATTTTTGCAATGAAAGTTACACTGATAATCCTTATATCATTGATTATAAAGAGAGACTCATTAATGCACAAGAATGCACTCACAATTTGCAGGGACCTGTGGAAGAAGAAATTGATGAACCTGAAAGCTCATTGGATGAAAAAGAGGAGGAAATTGATGAACCTGAAAGCTCATTGGATGAAAAAGAAGAGGAGAGTGATGAACAAAAGGAGGAAGAATGGATTAGCTACCCATGCCAACCTTCTAATGAGAGTAACTCTTTATCTCTTACACTATTTGATTGTCCTCCATGCTTACCGAAAGAGGTTGAATGTTATGTTCCTGTGGATTCTCTTGCAATATTCCCTATGAGTAAAACTTGTGAGAATAATTATGCTACTGTTATCTATGATAATCCATGCTACTTTGATAAATCTTTTGATAATGCTTTGTTTATGCCTGATGTCGAAATGCATGGTACAAAAGAGTTTTGCGTAGCAAATGTTTATGATAAATCTCTAGATGATGGTGTTGGAGATATGCCCAAGAGGCAATAATAAAAGTGGTTATTATATATCTTTATGTTTATGATAAATGTTTATATACCATGCTATAATTGTATTAACCGAAACATTGATACATGTGTGATATGTAAACAACAAAGAGTCCCTAGTAAGCCTCTTAACTAGCTTGTTGATTAATAGATGATTAGTTTCATAATCATGAACATTGGATGTTATTAATAAACAAGATTATATCATTATATGAATGATGTAATGGACACACCCAATTAAGCGTAGCATAAGATCACGTCATTAAGTTATTTGCTATAAGCTTTCAATACATAGTTACCTAGTCCTTTCGACCATGAGATCATGTAAATCACTTATACCGGAAAGGTACTTTGATTACATCAAACGCCACTGCGTAAATGGGTGGTTATAAAGGTGGGATTAAGTATCCGGAAAGTATGAGTTGAGGCATATGGATCAACAGTGGGATTTGTCCATCCCGATGACGGATAGATATACTCTGGGCCCTCTCAGTGGAATGTCGTCTAATGTCTTGCAAGCATATGAATAAGTTCATAAGAGACCACATACCATGGTACGAGTAAAGAGTACTTGTCAGGAGACGAGGTTGAACAAGGTATAGAGTGATACCGATGATCAAACCTCGGATGAGTAAAATATCGCGTGACAAAGGGAATTGGTATCGTATGTGAATGGTTCATTCGATCACTAAGTCATCGTTGAATATGTGGGAGCCATTACGGATCTCCAGATCCCGCTATTGGTTATTGGTCGGAGTAAGTACTCAACCATGTCCGCATAGTTCGCGAACCGTAGGATGACACACTTAAAGTTGGATGTTGAAATGGTAGAACTTGAATATGGAATGGAGTTCGAATATTTGTTCGAAGTCCCGGATGAGATCCCGGACATCACGAGGAGTTCCGGAATGGTCCGAAGAATAAGATTCATATATAGGAAGTCATTTTATGTGATTTAAAATGATCCGGAAGGTTCTATGGAAGGTTCTAGAAGGTTCTAGAAAAGTCCGGAAGAAACCACTAAGGAAGGAGGAGTCCCGGAGGGACTCCACCTCCCATGGCCGGCCAACCCTAAGGGGGAGGAGTCCCAAGTGGACTCCCCTATGGGGGCCGGCCACCCCCCCACATGGAAGGGGGAAATCCCACCCAAGTGGGATTCCCACCTTGAGTAGGTTTCCCTATCACATGGAAGGTTTTTGGTTCGGGTCTTATTCGGAGACTTGTAGTCCAACACTTGGGGCTTCCACCTATATAATGAGGGGCCAAGGGGAGGGGGCCGGCCACCCAAAGACCACAAGGTGGCCGCACCCCATAGTGGCCGGCGCCCCCCCTCTCCCAAACCCTAGCGGCCCTCTCTCCTCCACCACATCCCGCACGCTTAGCGAAGCTCCGTCGGATTTCTCCACCACCACCGACACCACGCCGTCGTGCTGTCGGATTCAAGAGGAGCTACTACTTCCGCTGCCCGCTGGAACGGGGAGGTGGACGTCGTCTTCATCAACAACCGAACGTGTGACCAAGTACGGAGGTGCTGCCCGTTCGTGGCGCCGTGATCAAGATCTTCTACGCGCTTTTGCAAGCGGCAAGTGAACGTCTACCGCAGCAACAAGAGCCTCATCTTGTAGGCTTTGGAATCTCTTCAAGGGTGAGACTCGACAATCCCCTCGTTGCTACCATCTTCTAGATTGCATCTTGGCTTGGATTTCGTGTTCGCGGTAGGAAATTTTTTGTTTTCTATGCTACGTTATCCTACAGTGGTATCAGAGCCATATCTATGCATAGATGGTTGCACGAGTAGAACACAATGGTTTGTGGGCGTTGATGCTTTTGTTATCTTTAGTTTGAGTACTTTGCATCTTTGTGGCATAGTGGGATGAAGCGGCTCGGGCTAACTTTACATGACCGCGTTCATGAGATTTGCTCCACGCTCGACATGCAACTTGTATTGCATAAGTGGCTTTGCGGGTGTCTGTCTCTCCTACTATAGTGAAGATTCAATTTACTCTTCTATTGACAACACTAGTATCACCGTTGTGGTTCATGTTCGTAGGTAGATTGGATCTTACTCGAAAACCCTAAACCACGTAAAATATGCAAACCAAATTAGAGAACGTCTAACTTGTTTTTGCAGGGTTTGGTGATGTGATATGGCCATAATGTGATGATGACTATGTATGAGATGATCATTATTGTATTGTGGCAACCGGCAGGAGCCTTATGGTTGTCTTTAAATTTCATGTTGAGTAGTATTTCAAAGTAGTTGTAATAGTTGCTACATGGAGGACAATCATGAAGACGGCGCCATTGACGTTGGTGCTTTGCCGACGATGATGGAGATCATGCCCGTTGATGATGGAGATCATGTCCGTGCTTTGGAGATGAAGATCAAAGGCGCAAAGACAAAAGGGCCATATCATATCACATATGAACTGCATGTGATGTTAATCCTTTTATGCATCTTATTTTGCTTAGATCGCGACGGTAGCATTATAAGATGATCCCTCTCACTAAAATATCAAGATAATAAAGTGTTCATCCTTAGTAGCACCGTTGCCAAGACTTGTCGTTTCGAAGCATCTCGTGATGATCGGGTGTGATAGAATCAACAAGTGCATACAACGGGTGCAAGACAGTTTTGCACATGCGGATACTAAGGTGGCCTTGACGAGCCTAGCATGTACAGACATGGTCTCGGAACACGTGATACCGAAAGGTAGAGCATGAATCATATGATTGATATGATGAACACTTTGAGTGTTCGCCATTGAAGTTACATCTTGTCTCGTGATGATCGGACTTGGTGTGGTGGATTTGGTTCGTGTGATCACTAAGACAATGCGAGGGATATTGTTTTGAGTGGGAGTTCACCTAGTTTTTTAATTATGTTGAATTAAAATTTGAACTCAATTTGTCATAAACATTAGTCTAAACTATTGCAAATATGTTGTAGATATGGCGTCCTCAATCAATTTTAACCAGTTCCTAGAGAAAGAAAAGCTTAAGAGCAACGGTAGCAACTTCACCGACTGGTTCCGTCATGTGAGGATCTTCCTCAATGGCGGAAATCTGCAATATGTGCTTGATGCACCGCTAGGTGACCCTCCTGCAGAAACTGAAACCGATGAAGTAAAGAATGTTTACGCAACTCGGAAAACTCGGTACTCTCAAGTTCAGTGTGCCATCCTATGCAGTCTGGAAGCCGATCTTCAAAAACGTTTTGAGCACCACGATCCACATGAGTTAATCAATGAGTTGAAGACTATTTTTGAAACTCATGCGGCCGTGGAATGCTATGAAGCATCGAAACACTTCTTCAGCTGCATGATGGAAGAAGGCAGCTCAGTTAGTGAGCACATGCTCGCCATGACCGGGCATGCGAAGAAACTCAGTGACTTGGGAATAGTGATTCCTAACAGACTGGGGATTAATCGTGTCCTTCAATCACTGCCACCTAGTTACAAGAACTTTGTGATGAATTACAATATGCAGAACATGAACAAAGAGTTACCTGAACTCTTCGCCATGCTAAAATCTGCTGAGATTGAAATTAAGAAAGAGCACCAAGTGTTGATGGTCAACAAGACCACCAGCTTCAAGAAACAGGGCAAGTCTAAAGGCAAGAACAAGAAGAGTGGCAAGAAAGCTGCCACGCCTCCTGTGAAACCTAAGACTGGCCCTAAGCCTGATGCTGAGTGTTATTACTGCAAGGAGAAGGGACACTGGAAGCGTAATTGCTCCAAGTATTTGGCGGATCTGAAGAGCGGCCTTGTCAAGAAGAAGAAAGAAGGTATATCTGATATACATGTTATAGATGTTTATCTTACTGGTTCTCGTACTAGTACCTGGGTATTTGATACTGGTTCGGTTGCTCATATTTGTAACTCGAAACAGGAACTAAAGAATAAACGAAGACTACTAAAGGATGAAGTGACTATGCGCGTTGGAAATGGATCCAAAGTCGATGTGATCGCTGTCGGCACACTTCTTCTACATCTACCTTCGGGATTAGTTTTAAGCCTCAATAGTTGTTATTTTGTACCCGCGTTGAGCATGAACATTATATCTGGATCTTGTTTAATGCAAGACGGTTATTCATTCAAGTCTGAGAATAATGGTTGTTCTATTTTTATGAATAATATCTTTTATGGTCGAGCACCTGAAAAGAATGGCTTATTTCTGTTAGATCTCGATAGTAGTGATACACATATACATAACATTGATGCTAAGCGAATTAAATTGAATGATAATTCTACTTATATGTGGTAATCGTCGTCTTGGTCATATTGGAGTGAAACGCATGAAGAAACTCCATACCGATGGATTACTTGAATCACTTGACTTTGAGTCACTTGATAGATGCGAAGCATGTCTAATGGGAAAAATGACTAAGACTCCATTCTCTGGTATTATGGAGCGAGCTACTGACTTATTGGAAATCATACATACCGATGTGTGCGGACCAATGAGTGTAGCATCGCGCGGTGGTTATCGTTATGTTCTAACCTTCACAGATGATCTGAGTAGATATGGGTATATCTATTTCATGAAACATAAATCCGAAACTTTTGAGAAGTTTAAGGAATTCCAAAGTGAAGTAGAAAATCAACGTAACAAGAAGATTAAATTTCTACGATCTGATCGCGGAGGTGAATATCTGAGTTATGAGTTTGGCATGCATTTAAAGAAATGCGGAATACTTTCACAATTGACACCGCCGGGAACACCACAATGAAACGGTGTGTCTGAACGTCGTAATCGAACTCTCTTAGATATGGTTCGTTCTATGATGTCTCTTACTGATTTGCCGTTATCATTTTGGAGTTATGCATTAGAGACAGCCGCATTCACTTTAAATAGAGCACCATCAAAATCCGTTGAAACGACACCGTATGAATTATGGTTTAATAAGAAACCTAAGTCAATCGTTCTGAAAGTTTGGGGTTGCGAAGCCTATGTAAAAAAGTTACAACCGGACAAGCTAGAACCCAAAGCGGAGAAATGCGTCTTCATAGGATACCCTAAGGAAACTATAGGGTACACTTTCTATCACAGATCCGAAGGCAAGATCTTTGTTGCTAAGAACGGAACCTTTCTTGAGAAAGAATTTCTCACTAAAGAAGTGACTGGAAGAAAAGTAGAACTCGATGAGATTGAAGAATCTCTGCTCGTTGATCAAAGTAGCGCGATCTGGAAGATGTTCCCTGCCGCCTGCATCGCAACACAGAGGAAGCTAATGATAATGATCATGAAACTTCAAATGAGATAGCTACTGAACCTCGCAGATCGACAAGGGAACGTGCCACTCCAGATTGGTATGATCCTTGTCTAAATGTCATGATTGTGGACAACAATGATGAAGACCATGCGACGTATGAAGAAGCGATGATGAGCCCAGATTCCAACAAATGGCAAGAAGCCATGAAATCCGAAATGGGATCCATGTATGATAACAAAGTATGGACTTTGGTAGACTTACCTGATAGCCGCAAGGCTGTCGAGAATAAATGGATCTTCAAAAGAAAAACAGATGCTGATGGTAATATTACTGTCTATAAAGCTTGACTTGTCGCAAAGGGTTTCCGACAAATTCAAGGTGTTGACTACGATGAGACTTTCTCACCTGTAGCGAAGCTAAAATCTATGAGGATTTTGTTAGCAATAGCTGCATTTTTCGATTATGAGATTTGGCAGATGGATGTCAAAACGGCGTTCCTTAATGGAGACATTGAGGAAGAGTTGTATATGGTACAACCCAAAGGTTTTGTCGATCCTAAAAATGCTGACAAAGTATGCAAACTTCAGCGTTCAATTTATGGACTGAAGCAAGCATCAAGAAGTTGGAACCGACGTTTTGATAAGGTGATCAAAGACTTCGGGTTTATACAGTGTCATGGAGAGGCCTGTATTTACAAGAAAGTGAGTGGGAGCTCTGTAGCATTCCTGATATTATATGTAGATGACATATTATTGATTGAGAATGATATAGAACTATTAAGCAGTGTAAAGGGTTATTTGAATAATAGTTTTTCAATGAAAGACCTTGGTGAAGCATCGTATATATTAGGCATCAAGATTTATAGAGATAGATCAAGACGTCTAATAGGGCTATCACAGAGTACATATCTGGACAAGATTCTAAAGAAGTTTAGAATGGACGAAAGTAAGAAAGGATTCTTACATATGTTACCAGGCAAGGTCTTGAGTAAGACTCAAGGTCCGGCTACGGCAGAAGAAAGAGAAAGGATGAGTCAGATCCCCTATGCTTCGGCAGTAGGCTCTATCATGTATGCCATGCTATGTACAAGACCGGATATAGCACATGTTGTTAGTTTGACTAGCAGATATCAAAGTGATCCAGGAATGGAACACTGGACAGCGGTCAAGAATATCCTGAAGTACTTGAAAAGAACTAAGAATATGTTTCTTTGTTATGGAGGTGACCAAAAGCTCGTTGTAACAAGTTACACCGATGCAAGTTGGAACACTGATCCTGATGACTCTAAGTCACAATCTGGGTACGTGTTTATATTGAATGGTGCTGCAGTAAGCTGGGCAAGCTCGAAGCAGTGCACGGTGGCGAAATCCTCAACAGAATCGGAGTACATAGCGGCTTCAGAGGCTTCATCAGAAGCGGTATGGATGAAGAGGTTCATTATAGAGCTCGGTGTGGTTCCTAGTGCATTGGACCCACTAGTCATCTACTGTGACAACATGGGTGCCATCGCCAATGCACAAGAACCAAGGTCACACAAGAGGCTGAAGCATATCAAGTTGCGTTATCATTCGATTCGCGAGTACATCGAAGATGGAGAAGTAAAGATTTGCAAAGTACACACTGATCTGAATGTAGCAGATCCGTTGACTAAAAGCTCTCCCTAGGGCAAAGCATGACCAACACCAGAATGCCATGGGTGTTAGGTACCTTACAATGTAATCTAGATTATTGACTCTAGTGCAAGTGGGAGACTGTTGGAGATATGCCCAAGAGGCAATAATAAAAGTGGTTATTATATATCTTTATGTTTATGATAAATGTTTATAGACCATGCTATAATTGTATTAACCGAAATATTGATACATGTGTGATATGTAAACAACAAAGAGTCCCTAGTAAGCCTCTTAACTAGCTTGTTGATTAATAGATGATTAGTTTCATAATCATGAACATTGGATGTTATTAATAAACAAGATTATATCATTATATGAATGATGTAATGGACACACCCAATTAAGCGTAGCATAAGATTACGTCATTAAGTTATTTGCTATAATCTTTCAATACATAGTTACCTAGTCCTTTCGACCATGAGATCATGTAAATCACTTATACCGGAAAGGTACTTTGATTACATCAAATGCCACTGCGTAAATGGGTGGTTATAAAGGTGGGATTAAGTATCCGGAAAGTATGAGTTGAGGCATATGGATCAACAGTGGGATTTGTCCATCCCGATGACGGATAGATATACTCTGGGCCCTCTCGGTGGAATGTCGTCTAATGTCTTGCAAGCATATGAATAAGTTCATAAGAGACCACATACCATGGTACGAGTAAAGAGTACTTGTCAGGAGACGAGGTTGAACAAGGTATAGAGTGATACCGATGATCAAACCTCGGACAAGTAAAATATCGCGTGACAAAGGGAATTGGTATCTTATGCGAATGGTTCATTCGATCACTAAGTCATCGTTGAATATGTGGGAGCCATTATGGATCTCCAGATCCCGCTATTGGTTATTGGTCGGAGTGAGTACTCAACCATGTCCGCATAGTTCGCGAACCGTAGGGTGACACACTTAAAGTTGGATGTTGAAATGGTAGAACTTGAATATGGAATGGAGTTCGAATATTTGTTCGAAGTCCCGGATGAGATCCCGGACATCACGAGGAGTTCCGGAATGGTCCGCAGAATAAGATTCATATATAGGAAGTCATTTTATGTGATTTAAAATGATCCGGAAGGTTCTATGGAAGGTTCTAGAAGGTTCTAGAAAAGTCCGGAAGAAACCACTAAGGAAGGAGGAGTCCCGGAGGGACTCCACCTCCCATGGCCGGCCAACCCTAAGGGGGAGGAGTCCCAAGTGGACTCCCCTATGGGGGCCGGCCACCCCCCACATGGAAGGGGGAAATCCCACCCAAGTGGGATTCCCACCTTGGGTAGGTTTCCCTATCACATGGAAGGTTTTTGGTTTGGGTCTTATTCGGAGACTTGTAGTCCAACACTTGGGGCTTCCACCTATATAATGAGGGGCCAAGGGGAGGGGGCCGGCCACCCAAAGACCACAAGGTGGCCGCATCCCATATTGGCCGGCGCCCCCCCTCTCCCAAACCCTAGCGGCCCTCTCTCCTCCACCACATCCCGCACGCTTAGCGAAGCTCCGCCGGATTTCTCCACCACCACCGACACCACGCCGTCGTGCTGTCGAATTCAAGAGGAGCTACTACTTCCGCTGCCCGCTGGAACGGGGAGGTGGACGTCGTCTTCATCAACAACCGAACGTGTGACCAAGTACGGAGGTGCTGCCCGTTCGTGGCGCCGTGATCAAGATCTTCTACGCGTTTTTGCAAGCGGCAAGCGAACGTCTACCGCAGCAACAAGAGCCTCATCTTGTAGGCTTTGGAATCTCTTCAAGGGTGAGACTCGACAATCCCCTCGTTGCTGCCGTCTTCTAGATTGCATCTTGGCTTGGATTTCGTGTTCGCGGTAGGAAATTTTTTGTTTTCTATGCTGCGTTATCCTACAGATGGTCCTATGTTACTTGATAATATTAATTGTACTACTAATGAATATGGGATTGGAAAGGTCTTGACTTTATCTAGGAGTCCCATATCTCTTGAGATTGATCAATCATCATGTTATATTATTGATAAAAGTGTGTTTGAAAGTTTTAATCCCACTATTTTTGAGCTTGATAAAAATTATATATTTGTGAATCATGAAAAGCATGCTTTATGTGATAGTTATATTGTTGAGTTTATCCATGAAGCTACTGAAAATTATTATGAGAGAGGAAAGTATGGTTGTAGAAATTTGCATGGTACTAAAACACCTCTCTATATGCTTAAAATTTGGAAGTTACTCTTGTTTTATCTTCTTATGCTTGTCACTTTGTTCTTCATGAATTTATTTGTGTACAAGATTCCTATGCATAGGAAGCGGGTAAGACTTAAATTTGTTTCATACTTGCTTTTTGATGCTCTCTTATTTCTTGCGAGTGCCTCACTAAAATTGCTGAGCCCGTCTTAATGGCTATAAAGAAAGCACTTCTTGGGAGATAACCCATGTGTTTATTTTGCTACTATTTTGTTGTGTCTTGGAAGTTGTTACTACTGTAGCAACCTCTCCTTATCTTTATTTTATTGCATTATTGTGCCAAGTGAAGTCTCTAATAGAACGTTGATACTAGATTTGGATTTCTGCGCAGAAACAGATTTCTATCTGTCACGAATCTGGGCAGGGCTCTCTGTAGGTAACTCAGAAAAATCTGCCAATTTACGTGCGTGTTCCTCAGATATGTACGCAACTTTCGTTAGTTTTGAGTTTTCTGATTTGAGCAACGGAAGTACCTCTTTAAAATTCATCTTTACTGGCTGTTCTGTTTTGGCAGATTCTGTCTCTGTTTTTTGCATTGTCTCTTGTGGACTTTAAGCAAGGCTTTCTAGACGTGGAGAGCTGTAGCTAATGTTTTATTGAGTTCTTGCAATGTGTCACTACAGGACCAAGGTGGATTCAAGTTTTTTTTGAGTAGTAACCCCTCTAATGAAGTTTATGAGAAGTTTGGTGTGAAGGAAGTTTTCAAGGGTCAAGAGAGGAGGATGATATATGATCAAGAAGAGTGAAAAGTCTAAGCTTGGGGATGCCCCCGTGGTTCATCCCTGCATATTTCAAGAAGACTCAAGCGTCTAAGCTTGGGTATGCCCAAGGCATCCCCTTCTTCATCAACTTATCAGGTTTCTTCTATTGAAACTATATTTTTATTCGGTCACATCTTATGTGCTTTACTTGGAGCGTCTGTTTGTTTTATTTTTGTTTGTGTTTGAATAAATTCGGATCCTAGCAATCCTTGTGTGGGAGAGAGACACGCTCCGCTTTTTCATATGAACACTGGTGTTCTTAGCTTTATTTTAATGTTCATGGCGGAGTTGAAAACCGCTGCACTTATTGATATTTGGTTGGAAACAGAAAGTGCTTCATAATGTCTTGAATAATTTGATACTTGGCAATTGTTTTGAGCTCTCAAGTAGATCATGATTAAGTTTTTTCATGTAGTTTAAACCTATTAGTGGAGAACTACCGTAGAGCTTGTTGAAACTGGTTTGCATGATTGGTCTCTCTAAGGTCTAGATATTTTCTGGTAAAAGTGTTTGAGCAACAAGGAAGATAGTGTAGAGTTTTATAATGCTTGCAATATGTTCTTATGTAAGTTTTGCTGTACCGGTTCATACTTGTGTTTGCTTCAAACAACCTTGCTAGCCAAAGCCTTGTACTGGGAGGAAATGCTTCTCGTGCATCCAAAACCTTGAGCCAAAACCTATGCCATTTGTGTCCACCATATCTACCTACTATGTGGTATTTCCTGCCATTCCAAGCAAATACTTCATGTGCTACCTTTAAACAATTCAAAAGCTATTATCTCTTATTTGTGTCAATGTTTTATAGCTCATGAGGAAGTATGTGGTGTTTTATCTTTCGATCTTGTCATTTACTTCGGACAGACTTTTACCAATGGACTAGTGGCTTCATCCGCTTATCCAATAATTTTGCAAAAAGAGCTGGCGCGGGGTTCCCAGCCCCAATTAATTAACCTTCATAAATTTATAAATAGACACTCCTCCATGGTATGTGATTGTTGGTTGGCACCCGAGGATTCGGTTAGCCATGGCTTGAGAAAGCAAAGGTGGGGAGGAGTGTCATCTAAATAAAACTAAAATAAAAAGGCACTCCTTCATGGTATGAGACTGTTGGCAGGCACCCGAGGATTCGGTTAGCCATGGTTTGTGAAAGCAAGATTGGAAGGAGTGCCACCCAAAAATAAAATTTCATGGGAGCCGCTCTTGAAAGTCTGGTTGATGAGGTAGTTAGAGTGCCCATTACCATTCGTTGACAACAACAAACACCTCTCAAAATTTTACTTTTATGCTCTCTGTATGATTTCAAAACTTAAAAAGCTCTAGCACATGATTTTATCCCTGCTTCCCTCTGCGAAGGGCCATTCTTTTACTTTATGTTGAGTCAGTTTACCTATTTCCTTCCATCTTAAAAGCAAACACTTGTGTCAACTGTGCATTGATTCTTACATACTTGCATATTTGCATTCATCATATTACTTTGTGTTGACAATTATCCATGAGATATGCATGTTGAAAGTTGAAAGCAACTGCTGAAACTTAAATCTTCCTCTGTGTTGCTTCAATGCCTTTACTTTGAATTTATTGCTTTATGAGTTAACTCTTGTGCAAGACTTTTGATGCTTGTCTTGAAAGTACTATTCATGAAAAGTTTTGCTATATGTTATCTATTTGTTAGCAACAATAGATCATTGCCTTGAGTCACTGCATTCATCTCATATGCTTTATAATAGGATGATCAAGATTATGTAAGTAGCATGTCACTACAGAAATTACTCTTTTTATCGTTTACCTACTCGAGGGCGAGCAGGAACTAAGCTTGGGGATGCTGATACGTCTCCAACGTACCTATAATTTCTGATGTTCCATGCTTGTTTTATGACAATACTTACATGTTTTGCTTGTACTTTATAATGTTTTTATGCATTTTATGGAACTAACCTATTAACGAGATGCCGAAGGGCCAGTTGCTGTTTTCTGTTGTTTTTGGTTCCAGAAAGGCTGTTCGGGCAATATTCTCGGAATTCGACGAAACGAAGACCAAAGATCATAATTCACCGAGACGGACCAGGACACCGAAGGGGAGTCAGAGGGGAGGCCTGGGGCCCCCACACCATAGGGCTGCGCGGGCCAGCCCCTGGACGCGCCGGCCTATGGGGAGGGCACCCTGTTGCCCCTCCTGCGCCGCCTCTTCGCCTATATAAGCCCTTTCGACCTAAAACCTCGAGACCGATTGACGAAACTCCAGAAAGACTCCAGGGGCGCCGCCGCCATCGCGAAACTCCAATTCGGGGGACAGAAGTCTCTGTTGCAGCACCCTGCCGGGACGGGGAAGTGCCCCCGGAAGCCATCTCCATCGACGCCACCGCCTTCATCATGCTCCGTGAGTAGTTCCCACATGGACTACGGGTTCTAGCTGTAGCTAGTTGGTATCATCTCTCCCATGTACTTCAATGCAATGATCTCATGAGTTGCCTTACATGATTGAGATTCATCTTATGTAATCGGTGTTGTGTTTGTTGGGATCCGATGGATTGTTACGTTATGATTGTCTATCTACAAAGTTTATGAAGTTATTGTTGCTGCAATCTTGTTGTGTTTAATGCTTGTCACTAGGGCCCGAGTGGCATGATCTTAGATTTAAGCTCTATACTTATTGCTTAGATTGTATCTACAAGTTGTATGCACATGTCTATGTCCGGAACCAAAGGCCCCAAAGTGACAGAAATTGGGACAACTGGAGGGGAAGGCTTAGATATGAGGATCACATGTTTTCACGGAGTGTTAATGCTTTGCTCCGGTGCTCTATTAAAAGGAGTACCTTAATTTCCAGTAGATTCCCTAGAGGCCCGGCTGCCACCGGCTGGTAGGACAAAAGATGTTGTACAAGTTTCTCATTGCGAGCACGTATGACTATATATGGGAAACATGCCTACATGATTAATGATCTTGATGTTCTGTCTTAATGCTATTTCAATCCTATCAATTGCCCAACTGTAATTTGTTCACCCAACACTTGTTATTGGAGAGTTACCACTAGTGTAGATAGCTGGGAACCCCGGTCCATCTCTCATCATCATATACTCGTTCTACATGACATTGGAAGTAGTATCAACTATTTTCTGGTGCCATTGCTCTCATATTACTGCTACTGCTGCTGTGTTACTGTTACTACTGCTCTCATATTACTGCTGCTTTCACATCACCCCTGTTACTAGTGCTTTTCCAGGTGCAGCTGAATTGACAACTCAGTTGTTAAGGCTTATAAGTATTCTTTACCTCCCCTTGTGTCGAATCAATAAATTTGGGTTTTACTTCCCTCGAAGACTGCCGCGATCCCCTATACTTGTGGGTTATCAGTCATGCACTCTAAGGTTACTTAAATATGAACATTGAATATTGTGGAGCTTGTTAACTCCGGCATTGAGGGTTCGTGTAATCCTACACAGTTAGTGGTGTTCATCATCCAACAAGAGGGTGTAGAGTCTAGCATCTATTTATTTATTCTGTTATGTGATCAATGTTGAGAGTGTCCACTAGTGAAAGTATGATCCCTAGGCCTTGTTCCTAAATACTGCTATCGCTGCTTGTTTACTGTTTTACTACATCTTTACTTCCTGCAATATTACTACCATCAACTGCACGCCAGCAAGCACTTTTCTGGCGCCGTTACTACTGCTCATATTCATTCATACCACTTGTATTTCACTATCTCTTCGCCAAACTAGTGCACCTATTAGGTGTGTTGGGGACACAAGAGACTTCTTGCTTTGTGGTTGCAGGGTTGCATGAGAGGGATATCTTTGACCTCTTCCTCCCTGAGTTCGATAAACCTTGGGCGATCCACTTAAGGGAAACTTGCTGCTGTTCTACAAACCTCTGCTCTTGGAGGCCCAACACTGTCTACAAGAATAGAAGCACCCATAGACATCAGGCCTCAAGGGAATCTACTGGATATTAAGGTACTCCTTTTAATAGAGTACCGGAGCAAAGCATTAACACTCCGTGAACACATGTAATCCTCACATCACTACCATCCCCTCCGGTTGTCCCGATTTCTGTCACTTCGGGGCCATTGGTTCCGGACAGCGACATGTGTATACAACTTGCAGGTAAGACCATAAACAATGAATATCATGATGAAGTAATAACATGTTCAGATCTGAGATCATGGCAATCGGGCCCTAGTGACAAGCATTAAGCATAACAAGTTGCAACAATATCATCAAAGTACCAATTACGGACACTAGGCACTATGCCCTAACAATCTTATACTATTACATGACCAATCTCATCCAATCCCTACCATCCCCTTTAGCCTACAGCGGGGGAATTACTCACACATGGATGGGGGAAACATGGCTGGTCGATGGAGAGGCGTCAGTGGTGATGGTGGCGATGATCTCCTCCAATTCCCCGTCCCGGCGGAGTGCCAGAACGGAGACTTCTGGCTCCCGAGACGGAGTTTCGCGATGTGGCGGCGTTCTGGAGGGTTTCTGGCGACTTCGACTTCTCCCCGTGCGTTTTTAGGTCGAAGGCAATAAGTAGTCCGAAAGAGGGCGTCGGGGGCCAGCCGAGGCCGCCACACACTAGGGCCGCGCGGGCCCCTCCTGGGCCGCGCCGGCCTAGTGTGTGGGGCCCTCGTGCCCCCACCTGGCTTGCCCTTCTGGCTCCATCAGTATTCTGGGAAAATAGGAACTTTCGCATAAATTCCGAGGATTTCCCTGAAAGTTGGATTTCTGCACAAAAACGAGACACCACAACAGTTCTGCTGAAAACAGCGTTAGTCCGTGTTAGTTGCATCCAAAATACACAAATTAGAGGCAAAACAATAGCAAAAGTGTTCGGGAAAGTAGATACGTTTTGGACGTATCAACTCCCCCCAAGCTTAGCTTATTGCTTGTCCTCAAGCAATTCAGTTAACAACTGAGCGATAAAAGAACTTTCACGAACACATTTGTTCATATGATGTAAATATTCTCATGCTATGGCTAACACTTAGGCAGTTCATAATAAGATACATGCAAATAAGATCATCTAATAGCTATGTCAATCATGGAAAGGTACCAACAATTAATAATAAGCATCATGAATCACGTATATAAGCAGGATTGCAATATTCATAAAAGAGTATGATAGAGTGGTATCTCGCTTGCCCATATTTGATCAGCAAAACATAAATGCTCGGGCACCTCTGAAGTTCATAGAAAGACTAGAAATAGTGATTGTCAAAGATAAAAGCATTAAAGTTATACCACAATCAATCATATTTTGAGACAAGCATATTACACTAAGAATGACAGTTGTGCTCTCAAGAAAGTACTCAAAGAAAGGATGGAGACTCAATGTAAAAGTAAAAGATTGACCCTTCGCAGAGGGAAGCAGGGATTAACATGCGCTGGAGCTTTTCATTTTTAAAACAGGAGTAAAATTGTTTTGAGAGGTGTTTGTTGTTGTCAACGAATGGTAATGGGTACACCAACTACCTCACCAACCGGACTTTCAAGAGCGGCTCCCATGAAGGAGGTTATCTCTACCAGCAAGGTAGATCATCCCTCTTCTCCTTTGTTTACACACGTATTTTAGTTTTTATTATGAGTGACACTCCCCCAACCTTTGCTTACACAAGCCATGGCTAACCGAATCCTCGGGTGCCTTCCATCAATCACATACCATGGAGGAGTGTCTATTTGCAAAATTAAGTTGCTTACTGATGGATCAGAGCAAAACATGTGAAGAGAATTATTAAGGAAGTTTGATTAATCGGGGCTGGGAACCCCATTGCCAGCTCTTTTTGCAAAATTATTGGATAAGCGGATGTGCCACTAGTCCATAATGAAAGTCCGTCAAGAGTAAATGACAAGGTTGAAAGTTAAACACCACATACTTCCTCATGAGCTATGAAACATTAACACAAATTGAGAAGCATTTTGAAGGTTTAAAGGTAGCGCATGAGAATTTACTTGGAATGGTTTGAAATGCCATGCATAGGTATTTATGGTGGACACTTTGGAACAACTTGGTTTTCATGTGTTTGGAGGCACGAGCAGCGTTCCCGCTCAGTACAAGTGAAGGCTAGCAATAGACTAGGAAGCGGCAATCAAGAGAGCAGTAACTGTGATAATCATGCTTGCGGCAACATAGATTAACTGAGGCATAAAAAGTGATACAAGAACTCTGAAGCAATGTAAATCATTGAGGCTTAATTGACTCTTGTTCAGTCATATGCATGCATGAGCATGTGCCAAGTTAATTCAAACGAATTATTCAGAGGAGGATACCACAATATCATACCTATTTATGAATAAAACAATGCAAGCAAACATTCATGACATGCTACTCATATTAATAGATTGGAGCTAAACATGAGAGATCATGAACTACTAGACTTTCTTAAATGACATATACCTCACATGAACCAACCAAGCATGCTCACATGGATGAGTATATGTACAAAAATGAAAACAAATAGAGTTCATACCAGCCTCTCACCACAATCAGATCGTCGTATATCGTCATTATTGCTTTTTCACTTGTATAGCTTGAATAATATGGAATGAAAACCACGCTCCAGCCACCGAAGACCATTGAACTCATAAAGAACTTTACAAAACCAAAGAAGAACAGAAAATATTTTTGGTGTTTTCGAATTTGGAAGCAAGAACAAAATGAAACAAGCAAACAAAGCAAAATCTTTTTGGATTTTCTTATAGCAAACCAAGGATAGAAAATAAAGCAAGATAAAAGCAAGAAACTAAAATAAACAAGTGGTGAAGAGAAACAACAGAAATATTTTTGGTCTTTTGGTGTTTTAGGAAAGAAACAAAGTACGAATAAGAAAATGAAAACTAAAAGAAACACAGAAAAGCAAGATGGCAGAAATCTGCCAAAACTTGACAGCAGTACAGAAATCGATTTTTACAAAAATCTTCCGTTGCTCAGCTCAAAAAGTGTTCAACTAATGAAAGTTAGATAACAACCTGGGGAACATGCACAAAAATTGGCAGCTCAAAATAACGTTCTGGCTGTGCGCACGAATTTTTCTAGTGACAGTCCAGAATCTATTTTCAGGCAGCACCTCCCCAAATATCATCTTCCTCTCATTAGAAAACCACTCAAAGAAACTCAACAAGTATATACAAGTATCCAGCAACCATAATATGCAAAGAATGAGTGATGCCGGTATACCTCCCCCCAAGCTTAGGGTTTTGCCTAAGTGGAGATCAATCCCATGGTGCCCATGAAGTAGCACCTTCGTAGTACGACGAAGATGGATCATATTCCGGGTATGTGCTGGAAGAAGCACCCGGATACGTGACGGTGTAGTCATAAGAGGGCTCGGCGTCCTCGGAGTCATGCTGCTGGTGGAAGCCTTGTATCTTCAATTGCTCATCCACCTCATCCTTAGAGCGCGACCATGGTTTCCTGTCAATGCTGAACAAATCTGGCTGCGGCAAAAGAATTTCCCTCTCTTCCCCGTCAGCAAACAATATTCTATAGACAATGTTATCTAAACTAGAGTCGGCCGTAACAAATTGGTGACTCTTCATACCAGCAATATCGAGCCTCATAGGGGTTATTTTTACATCAGTAGGGTCAAGAGGAAGCTCTAAATATGCTAAAACGCTCGAAGCAATAATTCCTCCAAATATAGGCCCCTTGTTAGACAAGCGGCGAGCAACAAGAGCACCAAGATGATAAGGTGTGTCCCCAGTGAGTGCAGCAATTAGGAAACCAAGGTGATAGCTAGATATGTTACTAGTGTTCTCCCTACCAAGAATGCTAGTACCGATGTAATAAGCAAAATACTTAATGGCGGGGAGTTGAATGTTTCTTGTCTTGCCACGCTGAATGGTGCGACAATCATCATTGGTGATCCCTCGATAGAGCTCCAGTAATTCCTTGGGGTTATCCTCGATCTTCCTTGCTGTACCTACAGGGGCAATACCCAATGCAGCACAAAAAATTTCCAACTTCATAGTAATAGGTTTACCATAGATCTTGAACGAAACTGTCGGATGAAAGTGCTTATTGTTGAACTTGAAGCTCTCCACAAAGATTTTAGTGAGCGTGTAGTATTGCTCACTCTCATCTCCCACATAGGTGGTTAAGCCTGCCTTACCGACCAGGGTCAAGAAATCATCCAACAAACCTGCATTTCTCAAAAAGTCATAACATGGAAAGGATGAAGCATTAGGGACTCCATTGTCCTCCTCGGGTGCGAAGCTTGGTGCGATGATATCCTCATTGTAGGATTGCCTGAATCGGGTGGATGACCTCGAGGGCCTCCCCGTGCTTGTTGTCTCCCCTTGGAACACTTCTCCAAAGTTAAAGTTGTCCATCCCCCTTTTCTGAAATTTTTCAACAAACAATATAAAATCTGATTTGGTGACATATAATTGAGGGAAACTACCATAGGAACTTGCTAGAGTACTAATCATGCATCAAAACTAGTTTCTACCACTTAGAACAAGCATGCAAGCTCACTAAACATGTTACCTACAGCAGCAAAATATTCAAGATATACTCAACCAAACAAAATTCTACTTGGATGGTTGGAGGAGTCACATACCGAAGAGCAAATGTGCCAAATTTCAGACAGAAATCTGGGCTGAGCAAAGAGATCGAGAAATCTGGAGCTCTTGAGCAAAAACGCGAGTGAGAGGAACCTGGTGCGAGTTTTTTCGGGAGAGAGAAGAGAGTGGGAGGAAGAGATGATGAAGTGGGGCAAAGGGGGACCCACACGCTAGGGTGGCGCGCCCCCCTTGCTGGCCGCGCCGGCCTGTGGGGTGCCACCCTGGGGTGCCCCACTGGTCATCCCAGTGCTCCTGTGTGCCTCGTCGAAAAATAGGACCAACGGTATAATTTTTGTGGATTTTTGAAAACTTTGAAAAATGCACATTTCTGGGTATTAAGTTTATTATTACTGGCCAGGAAATTTTTTGAAATCTCTAACTAACTGAGGAACTTTACAAAACAAAAGTGCTACAGCAAGTAGAACAAGTGGATGAAGAAAGAGATGTTGTTTACCTCCTCTATACATATAAAAAGTATTTGTTAACAAGGTTGATCAAGTCTTGCCACCAAATAAATTTTACATAGCATAAGAAGAAATAAACCTCAAATCAATCATGTTACCTTGAATTGTATTGATATGGATCCAATCACAAGAGTTTGATATTCTTCTTTAGGCTCATATATAGGACAATCGATAGTTCCAACTTTGATAGTTCTCACATTAGAAATAGTATTAACTCCACATACTTTATCAATCCTCTTGGGGAAATAGACGGTGTGCTCCTTGTCATCAACATTGAAAGTAACTTTTCCTTTATTGCAATCAATAACAGCCCCTGCGGTGTTAAGAAAAGGTCTCCCAAGAATAATAGACATATTATCATCTTCAGGCATTTCCAACACAACAAAATCAGTTAATATCAAGCAGTTATTAGTAACTTGAACAGGAACATCCTCACATATACCAACAGGAATAGCAGTAGATTTATCAGCCATTTGCAAAGATATATCAGTCGGTATCAACTTATCTAAATAAAGTCTCTTATAAAGAGAGAAAGGCATAACACTAACACCCGCTCCCAAATCACATAGAGCAGTTCTAACATAATTATTCTTAATAGAACAAGGAATAGTCGGTATACCTGGGTCGCCAAGCTTCTTTGGAACCTTACCATTAAAAGAGTAATTAGCAAGCATAGTGGAAATCTCCTCATTAGGAATTTTCCTTTTGTTAGACACAATATTTTTCATATACTTTGAATAAGGAGGCAATTTAATAGCATCAGTCAAAGGTATTTGCAGGAATAACGGTTTCATCCAATCACAGAATTTGTTATAGTGTTCTTCTTCCTTTGATTTTAGTTTCTTAGCAGGAAAAGGCATTTGCTTTTGAACCCAAGGTTCCCTTTCATTACCATGTTTCTTAGCAATAAAATCTTCTTTAGTATACTTTTTATTTTTAGCATGCTTTTCAGGTTCTTCTTCAACCTCTTCTTTATCAGAAGCATCATTCTTATCATTACCATTATTATTATCATGTTCATTACCACTTTCAGTTTCAGCATCAGAAATAGAAATACTGTTAGGATCATTAACAGGCTCAGAGGATTCTACAACAGTTTTATGTTTCTTTTTCTTTTTCTTAGATGGAGCACTAGTTTCAGTTCGTTGAGAATGTGTTCAATTCTTTTGGGATGCCCTTCAGGATATAGAGGATCCTGGGTAGAGACACCACCTCTAGTTGTTACTTCATAAGCATGTTTCTCTTTAGAATTATTTTTTAATAAGTCATTTTGCACTTTAGTAAGTTGATCAATTTGAGTTTGAACCATTTGAAAATGTTTAACAAGCATCTTAACATCATTGGAGGTTCTCTCTACAATACCATGCAATTCACCAATAGCTCGAGAATTTTCCATTAAGTGATTCTCTACTCTCATATTAAAATTTTCTTGCTTAACAATATAATTATCAAACTCATCTAAGCATTGCGCAGGAGGTTTTGAATACGGAATATCTTCCCTAGTAAAGCGCTGAAGGGAGTTTACCTCAATTATGGATGAAGGGGGAATTATCTCACATATATCTTCTATGGGAGGTAGATTCTTCACATCTTCAGATTTAATACCTTTCTCCTTGAGAGACTTCTTGGCTTCCCTCATATCTTCATCATTCAATTTAATTAAACCCCCCTTCTTCAATATTGGCTTTGGAATTGGTTCAGGCGTAGTCCAATCATCATGATTCCGGCCTATTTTAGCCAATAATTCTTCAGCTTCGTCTGGAGTTCTTTTTCCTGAAAACACAACCAGCACAACTATCCAAATAGGCCCTAGACTCAATGGTTAGTCCACTATAAAATATATCAAGTAGATCATTCTTTTCTAAATCATGTCCAGGTCGAGCTCTGATAAGAGAACAAAATCTTGCCCAAGCCTCAGGCAATTTCTCTTCATCTCCCTGGTCAAATCTATAAATTTTCTGTAAAGCGACATGTTGAGCACTAGCAGGAAAGTATTTTCGAAAAAAAACATCACGCAAATCAGTTGGACTTTTAATAGAACCAGGAGGCAAATTATTATACCAAGTTTTAGCATCATCCTTTAATGAGAAAGGAAAAATTTTAGCGACAAAATAAGTACGCATCTTGACATCATCAGAAAACAAGCTACTCATAGAAGAAAGTTCAATCATGTGCTCTACAGTACTTTCTTTTTCAGTACCACAAAAGGGTGCTTTCTCTACAATAGCTATATGAGATAGATCAAGAGAAAAATCATAATCTTTATCCTTAATGCATATAGGAGATGTGGCAAATTTAGGATCAGGAGATAACTTATGTCTAACAGTATATTGTGTGAGAAACTTTTTAATTTTACTTGCATCAGCAGTAGCATTGCATCTATTAATAAAATCATCATTAAGCTCCACATAATCTTCATCAGGATCATCACTAGAATAATCAAGTTCAGGTGAATTAACAGGTGTAGTAGCATTAGGAGTTTCAGTATTTTCAATTTGTCTAGACCTAGCAATTGTAGCATCTAGAAAAGATCCCAATGAACCACTATCATCAAGCACAGCAGAAACATTATCAATATTATGAGAGTTTTCAGATTCAGCAGAAGTACCAGCAAGTGAAGCTTGTGGCGGTGAAACAAGTCGACCTATCACAGATGGTGAATCAAGAGTAGCAGAGGTACTCAGAGTTGTACCTTTTCTTGTAGTGGATGGTAATATGGCGACTTTAGGATCGCGAGGTTTACCCATGATGGAGAATTTGCAGCGAACAATATCAATCCAAGTGAACTTCCAAATAAAGCTATGCTCCCCAGCAACGGCGCCAGAAAACAGTCTTGATAACCCACAAGTATAGGGGATCGCAGCAGTCTTCGTGGGTAGTAAAACCCAATTTATTGATTCGACACAAGGGGAGACAAAGAATACTTGAAAGCCTTAACAACGGAGTTGTCAATTCAGCTGCACCTGGAAACAGACTTGCTCGCAAGAGTTTATCAGTAGTAACAATTTTATAGCAGTAGCAGTGGTGAAATAACAGCAGCAGAGTAACAGAGACAGCAGTAGTGATTATAGTAAACAGTAGGATTAAAATACTGTAGGCACGGGGACGGATAACGGGCGTTGCATGGATGAGAGAAACTCATGTAACAATCAAGCAGGGCATTTGCAGATAATAATAAAATGGTGTCTAAGTACAAAGCAATCAATAGGCATGTGTTCCAATTATAGTCGTACATGCTCGCAATGAGAAACTTGCACAACATCTTTTGTCCTACCAGCCGGTGGCAGCCGGGCCTCAAGGGAATCTACTGGATATTAAGGTACTCCTTTTAATAGAGTACCGGAGCAAAGCATTAACACTTCGTGAACACATGTAATCCTCACATCACTACCATCCCCTCCGGTTGTCCCGATTTCTGTCACTTCGGGGCCATTGGTTCCGGACAGCGACATGTGTATACAATTTGCAGGTAAGACCATAAACAATGAATATCATGATGAAGTAATAACATGTTCAGATCTGAGATCATGGCACTCGGGCCCTAGTGACAAGCATTAAGCATAACAAGTTGCAACAAAATCATCAAAGTACCAATTACGGACACTAGGCACTATGCCCTAACAATCTTATACTATTACATGACCAATCTCATCCAATCCCTACCATCCCCTTCAGCCTACAGCGGGGGAATTACTCACACATGGATGGGGGAAACATGGCTGGTCGATGGAGAGGCGTCGGTGGTGATGGTGGCGATGATCTCCTCCAATTCCCCGTCCCGGCGGAGTGCCAGAACGAAAACTTCTGGCTCCCGAGACGGAGTTTCGCGATGTGGCGGCGTTCTGGAGGGTTTCTGGCGACTTCGACTTCTCCCCGTGCGTTTTTAGGTCGAAGGCAATAAGTAGTCCGAAAGAGGGCGTCGGGGGCCAGCCGAGGCCGCCACACACTAGGGCCGCGCGGGCCCCTCCTGGGCCGCGCCGGCCTAGTGTGTGGGGCCCTCGTGCCCCCACCTGGCTTGCCCTTCTGGCTCCGTCAGTATTCTGGGAAAATAGGATCTTTCGCATAAATTCTGAGGATTTCCCTGAAAGTTGGATTTCTGCACAAAAACGAGACACCAGAACAGTTCTGCTGAAAACAGCGTTAGTCCGTGTTAGTTGTATCCAAAATACATAAATTAGAGGCAAAACAATAGCAAAAGTGTTCGGGAAAGTAGATACGTTTTGGACATATCAGTATACCGTAGGATTTGGATAAGCCGCACACCACTCAACATTAGCAAATAGCAAGGTAAGTTCTCTATCGGGTGGCACAGTTTCACTCGGTCTCGTTTGATCTTGATGAGGAATTAGCTGGTCTCCAGTGTTGTCTGGGTGGTGTGGTATGCGTGCTTTTCAGATTGTTCGACTGATTGATCATCGTTTTCGCTTCTCTGTGGCATCTAACCTGGTTGGACATTTTATTTACCGTTTGGAATCTCGTATTTGGCATTATTTTCATGTAACTTTTCATCTCTCTCATGGACATCCAAATTCCTCTGTTTTCTCTTAGGGTATGTGCAATGGTTGATAAGACCGTCTTATCTTAACTCTGCCATGTAATCTAGATATGACAGTAAAATATGATGTACAATGGGTTATTTTTTAGTCTTATCTTTAGTATAACCAGACATCCTAAATATGTGGTGAGAGAGATTGTGCTAAGAGATCATCTCTTAGCTAAGAGAAGGCAAAGTCTTTTTTTGACTTTCTCTTTCCTCCACATCAGCATTTATCCTAGTACATGGCATTACTAAGATATCATCATTGTACATGCCCTTAACATTCTCGCTCAGTTGATGATCAAGGTGAGGGTTGGTCTTCTCCTCATGGGCAAGGAATTAAGCAGAAAATGTATGTGCTCCGATCGGTTGTGGGTCAGTGTGAATGCCCTTAACTATGTTCGGTTTAATCCGAATCTTGTTTTCTACGGCGTTCTGCAGAGTTGGAAAATTCATTGGCAAATTTTGGTTCGCTCTAACGATCACGATCACCGGAGCTGGACATGCCGATGTAAGTTCTCTGTTTTGGCAGTTTTCAGTTTCCTATTTCTCGAGAGAATTCTATGGTCAATAGGTGTGTTTTTGGCAGGACAATTCAAAATTTGAAATCTCATTATCCCTGGCCGGATTTTGAGACGGAATTTGCTTCTTTGTTGGAAGTTTTGCGTGATTTACGTGTTGTGAAGTATTCAGATGATCAGATTATGCATGATACGGCCTGCGGGTATCTCGTTTCTGCCTGATAGTGGGCCCTCCCAAGTGGCTTCTTCTTTATGTCTTGGGCCAGGAGTTCATTGCCATCAGAATGGGCCAGTGTATGTGATTGGCTGCGATGCAAGATGTTGGAATGGATGATTCCTAAATAAAGATTTTTCGCTGAAAAGAGGTCGAGCAGAAGCCTTGTTGACCCAAATACGAAACGAGTGTAGTTAAAGTTGTATGAGTACATCTCAAAAGAAAAAAAAAGTTGTATGAGTACGTGCAATAGACGACACCTAGTAAGTGTTACTAGGCGGTAGGGAGGCAGTCGTAGCAGTACAAGTCTACGTCGATCTAGCCGGCCGGTACGCGCTGCGATTAATAATTAATCAATTAATCGAGAGATTGGTATGGTGTTGCAGAGCATGATTGTACCAGCGACACATGTTTTTTCTTCATTTTCTTCTCCACTACAGTGCTCTCGTACCTCACCTGGCTGCATTCAGTTCTTTGCTGGTGGTTCCTCCGCCGCCATCAGCGAATCAATTCCATGTCCTAGCTAGCTAGCTTGCCTTCCCTCTTCCATTGCAAATTTGAGCTAGCTCATCTCATCATGATCGAGTTCAGACGTCGTTCTCTCTGTTGGATCCATCTTAATTGACGTCACGGTCATGCATGGCCTGGTCCAAATGCAACCGCTGAGTAAGTCGGTGCGGCAGCATAATGGAGCCAAGCTAATGAATGTAGCGCTTGGTACTTCTTGTTACTAATAAGTGCACGATTGAAGTACGACTCGATGATGTACCACTACAAGAATTTAGGAGAGTGCCTCGTTATTTTATTGTCAAAAAAGCAATGTGTACATGATAATAAGAACCCAAATCTGCGTATGTGTGATGATTTGAACCTAGGTAGTGAAGTTATACATCCACTTCTCTAACCAAATGAGGTAGACTCACTTATTTCCATAGGATGGCGTGTGCAATTTATAAGAGGGTTGAAGAAAATACAATTGAAATTTTGGGGCTATACTTTGTGGCCCATGAGTGGTTTTATATTTGCAATAAATTTCAAAGTTCAACTTTGTGGCAGCCTAAATATGTTTGGGCTGCATATGAGTGATGAGAGGTGAGAGCTAAGTTTAGTTCCACATGAAAAATTGAGAGGAGTTAAACCATCTTATAAAGTGGGTTGTCCCACCACCACTTGGCAAGTGAGTGAGAAAAGGTGTGGTACATGCACGCTCCTCCTCCTCCTTGCTCGTGTTGTGCGTGTCGCGCTCGTGTTGAATGGATCGAGCCGAGCTTTATTTTTCTTGTTCGCATGTTGTTAGGGTTTCCTAAGCCGTTGTAATCTCTTGCCTTACTAGCACCAAAAACATATCTAACACATGAATTGGGGTTTTGCCACCTTTCTCTGCTTCCGCCGCTTAGCTTACTCCATCCTCCCAGTGGTGTACAACTGTGGATGGGGGAGCAGGTCTTCGGAACCACACTCGTATTTGTGATACTATACGAGAGGGCGAATTTGGTTTTTGGGATCGAAGCCCTCCGCACGACTGCTCAAGGTCTCCATCACTGGTCATCTTCCGTCCAAGTCGGGTGGTCCTGCGTAGCACCGTCTTCATCGATGTCTACTTCGATCCATCTTCACCAACGTTGTCATCAACAACGCCACTGCATCGACAACTACTACATCTACGCATGATTGGTACGTGTGGTTCATCTGATCCTTGTTTTCGTCATAAATGTTGCATTATACATGTTGATTAACGCATCTACTATGTTCGAGCTCCATGATAATAGTTGATGTTGTCATGTTTAAAATTCTAGAATTAATCATAAAACATTGGCTAATTATCTAACAAATACTACCCATCCTGCCTAAAGGCCGGAGAATAAAAGATTGAAATTTGTGTGTGTCAGCAATAAAAAACTAAGGGTGTTGATAAAGTACTATTACCTCCGTTCCAAATTATGTCTTTTTAATTGACACTGCAGTGCTAGCTTTTTAAAAAGGCTTGTATTTCGAAACTGAGGTATATTATGTATTACTGTACATATCGCTAGGTAGGTTGAGAACTATGGCGGGCGCACTGCACAGGTGTCAGTTGAGCTACTAGTTAGCACTAACTTGGTCCAAGTATAAATCAACGTGTTTCTTTACTCCACAAATAAATCATCGTCTTGCTTCGCTAGCTGCTTAATTATTAGATGTGCTTGTTGGAGAGACTAAGAGTATTATTAGTCCGCCCGTTAGTAAAGTCCAGGCAAGGACTCATATAAAATTCTTGGGAGTACTTAGTAAATTTAAACTAGGTGACCTCTTTCTGTCCCAAAAAATATCACAAATTCATCTAATTTAGACGTATTTATACATTAAATTGTGTATAAATACATTCAAATAACAAATCCGAGAAAGTATTTCCTTTGGAGTAGTACTCCGATTAGTTATTTAACAAGCTAGTGATGTGTTTGGAGTAATTGACAACCGTCATCACGTAGCTACATGCAGATGTCTCACCGACCCGTTCAATCCAAGGATAGTTTTTTTTATTGTGGTGTTCCACCAATGTAACTAAGCTTAGAGCATCTCCACTCGTCTCCCCACAGAGCCCCCCACGGCCACTTTTTTTCATCCGGACGGCGAAAAACGGCCCAGTCAGGCCCCCGGTTCCTCGTTTTGATCCGGATTTGAGCCTATTTTCGTCCGGACTTTCCATGCCATCCCCGGCCCCCCGGGGAGCGCTCGGGGACTCCGGATGAAGCTAAACCAACCGCCCACGCCAACGTGTCTCCTCTTTCGTCCGGATTCCCCGAGCCGTCCTCTTTTTCTCCGAGAAACGCCGCTTGGGGAGCACACGACTGGAAATATACTGCCCCCCACGCCAAATCTTCCTCCAATCCGGACAAAAATTTCGCCGGATTTGGGCGTGGGGAGCGCCAACGAGTGGGGATGCTCTTAGCGTGCATGATGATATGACAGCACTCCAATATTTAGTTATTGAGACCATGCACGGTATGTACGTACGATCTATCATATCTACCGAAGATAAATAGACATGACGTGTTCCATTACTCATGATTGACACCACCAAACTCCATGTGTGGAAAGATAGGATTCTCTAGTACGTAGTTCCAAACATCACGAAATACATGCGCTTTCCAAGATTTTTTATGCGAGAATTATAGTTAGCACTGGCGGTCTTTTATTCCCACCACTTATCAGTGAATGAAATAAAAGTTGAATGCGTCTGCGCAAACAGATCGAGACACAAAGATCAACCCCTATTCCCATCCCAAAATTAGACTAGGAATGTCTCCTCTTCTACTACCAGGGCTCACCAGCCAGTGGCACATTAGCCACTCCCTCTCCCTGCCACTCTCTTCTGATTTTTGGCTGGCAAGAAGTAGCCCAAGGCTTAGCATGCGATGGATGAAGCCACCAATTTGCGGTGTTGAGCAAAAAAGGAAATTCATATCAGATGAAGGTCACCCGATATTTTCATGAGCGTGGGCAATTATCTGCCTTCAAAACTCATAGTGATCGCGGACAAACGTCAATTCAAAAGAGATTGGAGTTCATCCAACAAGAGTGCAATAAATTTTGCGGTGCAATTGAGAATGTTGTTGGGCGCCTCGTGAGTGGCCTAGGCTTTGCGAACACGGTAAGACTTCGGCCATTTTTAAATTGACACTTTTTAATTGGCTTTACCCAAGTGTATCTATCGATTTCCATGTGCGTAGGTACTCCTAGCTTTGGAGTTCTTCAAGGAAGCCTAAAAGAAGTCCTCCACGTTGTGCCATGTTAGATGGAGATCAAGAATTGTCCCAAGTGAAAACTAGGCTATCCTACATCCAAAAAGGGTCTCAAGAATGGCGGGGACAATGTACCATCGGCCACTGATCTCGAAGAGGATGGCCAAAGAAATAGCAAAGGTGGCCTTGCATCTCGGCCGAGGGGCCACAAGGCACCAAGGCCGATCTCAAACATGATGCTTCTGCACATGCACTGAGTGAGACATCGAAGGGGTTGATGATCGAGAAGGAGGCAAATGCCAATAAGGATGAGAAGAGACGTCGGGAGAAAGAGGCCCCATGTGCTAGCTTCATTGACCTCACAAAGAGAGCTTTTGAAATCCAAGCCATTGAACCCAAGGACAAATTATTCGTCAAGAAGAACCAGATCATGTCCGCCAACTTAAGCATCATGGGCCCGGTTAGCCATGCCTGGTTTGAGAAGAAGCAAATGATTATCCGTGAACGCGATATGTGATCACATATCTATCTTTAATTTGTTTAGTTCTTATAAAATTTATGTCCTTTTGCACTTTCATCCGATACTATTTGGCCTAACCCAAATGAACAAAAACGATAATACTTCGTACTTTTGTTCAAAATAGGTCAGACGAGATGGCCTAAAAGAACCCTAATAAGTTATATGACTGTGGCTAGTAATAACTGTGTGCAAGCTGAAATTAGACCAACACAAGCAAGTGCGTACAAACGTCAATGTCAGAAATGATATAATACTACTGGCTAGTACGTAGTACTACATACGTGCACCTACTGTGGAGAGAGTGGACGCATGTCATGACAAACACGGCAGAAGCAGGATATGTAGGTTAGTACTAGGCAGGAAGGTGTGACGTATACAAAACGCCGATCGTTCCATTTGGTTGCATGTACGTATGACATGCCTGCGTAGCTTGATCTCTCAAGCTGACAGGAGAACGTACCAGGCGTTGCTCATGCACACGTAGATCAAATCAAAACGGCCGAATGCGTTGATGCGCATCTCGTTGAATATGTTTTTTTTTTCAGAGAGAACATGTGCAAATCATTATTAGTAGTAGGCTAGTAGCATGCGTGTCCTGTTAAACCGTATATAAGACTAGGAAACAACGTGGATTTGAATGGAAGAATGTTTGTGTGGACCAAATAGAATTATTATATATCCCATAGAGAGCGCCTTAAAATCATTAGAAAAAAAATGCTACATACTCCAATCTGGCGAGACAAATGATCTACTTTTTGAAAATTTCCAAAGATCCAAATCATCCAAATTTGTTTTAAATTATCTGCACCAAATGTACTTGTAGTAATTACCCGAGAGAATATTCGAACTTTATTATTGATAAAATAGTATGATTAGACATTAGAAAGAGTCTCCAAATTACGCTCTAGTTCTTCTCGAGAGAGATTATCATATGAAAAGGGGGTATGCTTGCCTACGTAGGAGTGGTCTCGAACATATGATATACCCTAGGTTTTCGATGAGGAAAGTAGCTTACTTACGGCACCATATGCTGAGGAAGAAGAAAAACAATTTTTCAAATGAAACGCAATAAAGCCCTTGATCCTGATGGTTTGCTGACTGAGTTTTATCAGTGTTTCTAGGAGATCATCAAGTTGGACTTGCTAGTTTTGTTCGGCTTTCTTCATACCGGACAACTAGAACTGCTCCTCCGGAATTTTGGTGAGATAATTTTATTGCCTAAGGTTAATAAAGTATAAAATATCCAACAATATTGACCTATTTTCCTACTTAATGTTAGCTTTAAAGTTTTTACTAAGGTCTATTGACTGATATGTTTGCCGTAGTGACTGAACGCACAAAGTTCGACGGCCAAATAAGGGCGGTACGCTCGCTAAGATGATGGAATCTTCCCCACCGAATGTGTCTTAAACAAGCATCATGGAATGAGTTGTTACCGCGTCTAGATGCAGTCCATTTGATGCAAGGATCCGATGTATTTCATTTGAACCTTACTGTGGCAAGTTCTTGGTGCCTTCCGTGTACAATTATTTAATCCAACGTGAAGTACCAATTGAGAATAATGATAAGAAAATTTAGAAGATGAAGATCCCGCATAAAATTGAGGTGTCTGCAGGGTATCCTTATCGAGGGGTAATTCTTACAAAAGATAACACTGCAAAACGAAATTGGAAGGGAAAAAGATGCGTGTCTTTTTTACCAAGACAAGACTATCAAGCACTTATTCTTCCAAATCGATTCTACCTTATATTCACCACGAAGCGTTGCAAATATATTTTACAACTAGCTCAATGGTGTGGATCGATCCTAGGTTCGGGCTAATTATTAGGGTGTGGAGGGATTTTTATTTTTTGGTCGCTTTGGCTATGTAACAATGATAAGAATTTTAATAATGAAAATGCTTCTGTTATGCAGGTTATCTACCGGTGTACAGCTACGCTCCGTTTGTGATTGACTCTACATTATGTGGAGCATCGCGACTTCTTTACGGAGTTTTCTACACAGTTGAAGGATACGGTAAGGAATATTTTCCCAACACGGATGATATTGTGATCTGCAGATTGGCCCTCCTTCGCCTTAGGCCCCTTTTATTTTCTTCTTCATTACTTGTCGTGAACTTAATATTTTTATAACTTCGGGATTGGTACGGTTGTGTACATCTTAGTTATGCAGAGGCTAGGTGTGATGCTTAAACTTTTTAAATAATAAAGCATCCATTAAAAAACATGTATTCATGTACACAAAATCACTAAAATTAGATACAGCTCTTAAGACTCGTCTCTATTGTAATTAACGATTATTATAAATAATGAATTGCTAATTCTTAGTAGAATGAAAACGAAGGAACGTTGATTTGTATCCGTGCACTTGAGGTTACTAGCTAGATTGTAACTGAGATATTTTCAGTTATAACCGAAATTTTCCAGTTACAAGATTGCAACAAAATACCTTAAAACCATTAGATTTGTTTGTAATTTGTGATAATAATGAGTTGCAACTGATGAGGTATTCTGGTGAGAAGAAGTAGTCACACCTTTATAAATAGGGACGGGGACTATTTGATTTCCTTGCCTTTGCCTAGGCACGACCAGAAACAGAGCCGACCAGCCATGCCCCTTCTTCCTCATCCTGGTCCTAAACCCCATTCGTAACTAGCTAGGAGTAGTACGCGAAGATGAAGCTGGCCGTGGAGGTCGCGGACGCGTCGGGCCTGTCCCCGAAGGACGGCACGGCCTCCTGCAACGCCTTCGTCGAGGTCGAGTTCGACGGCCAGAAGCAGCGCACCGCCACCCGGCCCGGCGACTGCTCCCCGCAATGGAACCAGACGCTGCTCTTCGACGTCCGCCAGGACCCGGCCGACATCCCCACCGTGGAGGTGTCCGTGCTCCACGACCGCCGCCTCACCGACCACAACGCCGTCCGCGCCAGCGTCTTCCTCGGCCGCGTCCGCCTCGCCGGGGACTCCGTGGCCCGGTCCCCCGACGAGGCCGTGCCGCAGCGCTACCCGCTGGAGAAGCGCGGGCTGTTCTCGCGCGTGTCCGGGGACATCGCGCTCCGGCTGTACATCCTCGACGAGCGCGGTGATCGCGCCGCCCACGACGCCGCTGCTCCGATGAACAATCAAGATCGCCAAAACCAGCACGAGCAGCGTGCCGAGCCCGCCGTAGCAAGCATGGATCCCGAGAGGATCGCCAGGAACGTCTTCGCCGCCGTCCCATCCGAGTCAAGCGGGCAGAACAACCACGAGCAGCAGTCGCGTGTCTTCCGCGCCGTGCCCTCCTCTTCGGCAGAGCCTCGCCGCGCCACGCTGCACGCCGTGGGTGCTCCGTCAAAAGGCGGCTCGGCGCCAGCCTCGGCTCCAGGCTCCGACTACGTCCTCGTGGAGACAAAGCCGCCGCTTCCGGCCAAGATGGCGCGCTCCGCGGCGGCCAAGATCGCCTCCACCTACGACATGGTGGAGCCGATGAAGTACCTCTACGTGTCCGTCGTCAAGGCCCGGGACCTGCCCACCATGGACATCTCCGGCGCGCTGGACCCCTACGTCGAAGTAAAGCTCGGCAACTTCAAGGGCGTGACGCGCCACATGGAGAAGAACGCCAACCCGGTGTGGCGGCAGACGTTCGCCTTCTCCGGCGCGCACCTCCAGGCCAGCCAGATCGAGATCATCGTCAAGGACAAGGACGTGGTCCGCGACGACTTCGTCGGCCGCGTCATCTTCGACATGTCCGACGTGCCCAGCAGGCTGCCGCCCGACTCGCCGCTCGCGCCGCAGTGGTACAGCCTCTCCGACGCCCACGGCAACAAGCTCCGCCACGGCAGCCACCACGGCTTCGGCGAGATCATGCTGGCAGTGTGGCTGGGCACGCAGGCCGACGAGGCGTTCCCGGAGGCGTGGCACTCGGACGCGCACTCGCTGTCGCTGGAAGGGCTGACAAACACGCGCGCCAAGGTGTACTACTCGCCCAAGCTCATCTACCTCAAGGTTAACGTCATCGCCGCGCAGGACCTGGTCCCCGCCGAGAAGGGCCGCCCGCTGGCGGCCACCATCACCAAGATTCAGATGGGGAACCAGATCCGGCGGACGAAGCCCCAAAGCGGGACGGCGAACCCGGCGTGGAACGAGGAGTTCTTGTTCGTCGCCTGCGAGCCGTTCGAGGACCCGCTGGTGGTGACGGTGGAGGAGAAGGAGCCCATCGGCCGCTTGATCATACCGGTTAATTCCCCCAACGTTCCGCGGAACGACCTTGCGAAATCCATCGCGTCGAAATGGTTCAGCCTGTCGCGCGGGATGACGGTGGAGGAGGCGGCGGCGGACGTGACCACCAGCCTCAAGAACAGGGAGTCCTCCAAGACGTTCGCCAGCAAGATCCACCTCAAGATGAGCCTGGAGACGGCGTACCACGTGCTGGACGAGTCCACGCACTACTGCAGCGACCTGCAGCCGGCGGCGAAGAAGCTGCGGAAGAGCGCCATCGGCGTGCTGGAGGTCGGCATCCTCAGCGCGCGCAGCCTCGGCGGCAACAAGAACGCCTACTGCGTGGCCAAGTACGGCGCCAAGTGGGTGCGCACGCGGACGCTGCTGGGCACGGCGGCGCCGGCGTGGAATGAGCAGTACACGTGGGAGGTGTTCGACCTCAGCACCGTCTTCACCGTCGTCGTCTTCGACAACGCCAACCTCCACCACCACGGCGACGGTGGTGCCAAGGACTCGAGGATCGGCAAGGTGCGCGTCCGGCTCGCCACGCTGGAGTCCGACCGCGTGTACACGCACTACTACCCGCTCATGACGCTCAACCCGTCGGGGCTGAAGAAGACGGGGGAGCTGCACCTCGCCGTCCGGTTCACGTGCACGGCGTGGGCCAACATGCTGGGGCAGTACGGCCGTCCGCTGCTGCCCAAGATGCACTACTCGAACCCGATCCCCGTGCTGCAGCTGGACTACCTCCGGTTCCAGGCGATGAACATGGTGGCGGCGCGCCTGGGCAGGGCGGAGCCGCCGCTGCGGAGGGAGGTGGTGGAGTACATGCTGGACGTGGACTCGCACATGTACAGCCTGCGGCGGAGCAAGGCCAACTTCAACCGGGTCACCTCGCTCTTCTCCGGCGCCCTCGCCGTGGGCAAGTGGTTCGACGGCATCTGCAAGTGGAAGAACCCGCTGACGACCATCCTGGTCCACGTCCTCTTTCTCATACTAGTCTGCTACCCGGAGCTGATCCTGCCGACGGTGTTCCTCTACATGTTCATGATCGGGGTGTGGAACTACCGCCGCCGGCCGCGGAAGCCGCCGCACATGGACACGGTGCTGTCGTACGCGGAGCTGGCCAGCCCGGACGAGTTCGACGAGGAGTTCGACACCTTCCCCACCACCAAGCCCGGGGACGTTGTCAGGATGCGGTACGACCGCCTGCGCAGCGTCGCCGGCAGGGTGCAGACGGTGGTCGGAGACCTGGCCATGCAGGGGGAGCGCGCCCAGTCGCTGCTCAGCTGGCGGGACCCCAGGGCCACGGCCATCTTCGTCACGCTCTCCCTCGTCGTCGCCATCGTGCTCTACGTCACGCCCTTCCAGGTGGTGGCCGTCATGGCCGGGCTCTACCTGCTCCGCCACCCCAGGTTCAGGAGCAAGCAGCCGTCCGTGCCATTCAACTTCTACAAGCGCCTACCCGCCAGGGGTGACATGCTCCTGTGATCTAGCTGAAATAACTCTTCTCATTCCTATCTTTTTTTTTTGCATAGTACCACGATCGAGAAATAATTACATGTCCAATACAAATAGATACACTGCTCCATGACACTAGTACATACGATCGATCGATGAGTTTCTCTGTGTGTTCATTAAAAAATAACTGAGTTCGGAGTGGATATAGACATTTATAGTTACTCTGAACCTTTTTTCAGAGTACCAACTTTTGTAGTAGAAGGTAGAGATTTGAGTACAAGAACAATACCACCTGCTGCAAGCAACGAGCGTAACAACAACATATCAGCTAGTTCGAAGACAGCCACCACCGATAAAAAAAACACATACAACAAAAAGTGCCCTAAAAAAAACCTAACAAAACCGTGTCTCGGCCGGCGTCACACCTCCAAAGGCCAACATCTCCAAAAGAAATTTCCTTGTCGACACACCATCTAAAGGAGATAGATGTCAAGATTTGGTCGGCCCCGAGAAGGCGTCATCTTGGACTCGCCGACAGTTGCGTGCATTACACCCCTGAAGATCAATCTTGGAAAGCAGCGATCAATGGAGGAGGGCAACCTAGAACATCCACACCGTGTCTCCAAACGTGACGCTCCCAACAGAGTAACGGCATCGAGGACGCCGCTATCGCGCCGATCTAACTCTGGACCTAGGCTTTCGCCTGGAGACATCAGCCAACCTGGAGAGAGCGAGTGCGAAGTGTCGACGCACCTTGGTGACGCCTCCAAGGAGGGAAACAACACCAGTGGGCGCCGTCGTTGCCTACACGGACCGAAGGTGCTAACCTTCCAAGTTGTTCACACCGCCGCCACCGCAGCACTTCACCATCATAGGCGTATTGTGACCTTCCGCAACCTGCATATGGACGAGAGCACTCCTCGCAACACCCGCCTTTCTACACCTCTTACGCGAGAGAGAGAGAGAGAGAGAGAGAGAGATAGAGAGAGAGAGAGAGAGATAGAGAGAGAGGGGGGTTGCCACCGCTGTTGTCACCTCCTGACAACATAGCAACAGCCACAACCCTAAGGCCTAGACCGGGCCCAAATGGGCCCAGATCTAGGCCGTGCCGTCATCAGCTAGCCCACACACACAACTCCTACACGGCCTCCGCCGCGTGTAGGAGGCTCGCGACAGGGGCAACTACAACGCCACCAACTCCACCTCAAGTCCTGAGCAGACCCACGCTGCAGGAAGCCCACGTCGCCACCTTACGCGTTGCGGTCAGGGGTGGTGGGGCGGGACGACGCTAGAGCTAGGGTTTCTCCCTCCGGGGCTGCCCGCGCGTGCGACCCGAGAGGGGAGGGGAAAGTGTGGGGAAAAGATATCGAGAATGATACTCTGAACATTCAGAACCCTCCGCTGCAATTATTGAATTGGGTTGGGAAAGGAAGAGAACAAAGCACGAGATGCAACATTCTTTTCATCTAAATTTTCTGTTCCACATTCATCGTTTCTTTTGTATATACACCGGTCACCTCATGTGCATGCGCAATGTGTAAAGGCCTGGACTTTCTTGTTCCTCTTACGTGTAGCGTGCGGAATAAAGTCGTTTCAAGCTAACAAGAATAAAAAAAAGTTGATCCAATCTATCAGGAATCTCTACTATCTTTTGTTTCCAACTAATAGTGTTGATGCTGATGTTTGGGAGTGCTAGATATTCTCCACATTCCCTTTATATCCTATTGATTGACAAGTAGCTGTACTGTCAACAACGTGAAGTATATACTCGAGTCTTTCAAAAGTGGCTTGTCCTGATCTTTGTCTACGCAGCTGCATTTTCGTTGATCGAACAAACAGTAGTATGTTTCTCCAAAAGAAGTATAGAGAAGAGGCAACTGATTAATTAGGCACCAAAAGTTGGGTTTGTTGCTGGTCAATCTATGCATGATCGGTTAGATTTTGATGTCCAGTCCAAGTATCCAATACAATTGTAGACTCGTACGACGTACTCAGCTAGAAAGATACTCTAACAAGCAATCATGGATCGCCTCTAGGTATTGCACGGTTTTGTCATGCCCATGGCATTGACATTTCTTTTCAACATCGCGCCAACTATCTAGCAATAGCATGTTGTAGGTGGTTGCAGTGCAAGGAATCAAAGGGTTGTCTGATTGGGGTATTCGGAAGAGGACGTGTGGTACACCATTGGCCTTCATCGTCGCTCATAGCCAGGGCCGGCCCTAGTGGGTGGGCAGGGTGTGCGGCCGCCCAGGGCCCAAAAAATATGGAGGGCCCATCCCAGGTATATGTACATGTATAAATATACGCTTGGTAGGCCAGCTGAAAGGAAAGGCCCTTGGAATTTGAGTCTTTGACGTGAACTAATGAATAACTGACTAAAAACCGATCGGTGGATAGTAGGAAGTAATTCGCTCTTTCCTTCGTATTCCACGCAGACCCTGGTTCCAAGACGACTCAACGAGAGCAGCCGTTTTTCCTCCTCGTCTCGGCAGGGATCCATCGATCATGTACGGCCCCTGATCCTGAATTCCTGATCAATCTTGTCCTCTTCGGCTCTTCCTTCTATCCGCACCGATCAGCGATCGTCCGATACCCATCGCCGTCCGCCGCCGCCCGCCACCGGTAACAGACTAACAGTTTGTGACTACCCACTAAAATTACTCTTTTATTTCTAAGTATTTTTTCTCTAATTCTGAATTTTTGGTGGTCAGTTCGTCGTCTCGTCGATTTTATTTCCCGACTATAGAAGCGCAGCACATATATCTTTAACTCCTAGTCAATTTGAAGAGGGTTGCGGGAGATTTGCACAAACTTTCTCTCTCGAAGGTGATTCATGTGATGTTGAGGTATATGATCTTATATCTGAATTAAAGATGATGAGAAGTGGATTGTTATCCTAATATCTTTATTGCTTATCGCATCTTATTTACTATGTCAGTGACTATCGCATCGGCTGCAAGGAGTTTTTCGAAATTGAAATTATTGAAGAACTATTTGAGGTCAATAATGACTCAACAGAGGTTAAATAGTTTGGCAACATTATGCATCGGAAGAAATTATTGCATGATATCGACATCGATCCCATCGTTAGTGACTTCGCATCAAGAAATATTACAAGAAAATTTCAAGAAATTTTAAGATAATATGTATAAATTATTACATACGCTATTGTGTTTGGATGCATTTAAATGTTATTGACAACATGTTTCTTTTATATATATATGCATTAGTATTATCGTGGTGTCTATACTAAGGCCCCAAATTTTAGTCTCGCCCAGGGCCCCCAAAATCGTAGGACCGGCGCTGCTCATAGCTCACCGATGGATCCATCATTTGATTCTTATGAATCATGGCCACAGGAAGAAGTTCCTTTCCCTCGCCTTCTTCATTAGTCCTAGGCAGGACCATCGGTCGAGCAGCATCGATCTCACCTCATAAATAAAATGGTTGAGATGGTCTGGAAATTGACCAATCAACCACAATTTAAAAGTTGATTGGGTCATGTTTCGGAAAAAAAATGTTGCTTCGGTCGTTTTACAGGCGGCATAGTACATGCAGTTTTAGCCTGAAAGTCGATCTGAAACACACATCTTGCTACCAGGAGGTTCCAACCAATAATGAATTCCATGTATCAATCTCACATCCTGCCCAATTAAGTGCCAGTTTCCAAGCCGTAGCTAGCTAGAGAGTAGGTAGAAGTGATGGTTCACACGGCAGGCAAGCCAGGAGGGTCAGCCAATTCCACAGTGCCATATTATGGCCAGTGGCTAAGCTCGACTTGATGCCTAGGAGATGGACAGGGTAACCAAACCAGACAACCAGTTGTAGTGGGCACAAATTTGCATTTGCAGAGTGCGGAGCAGGATCGATGTTGATGCACAGGATAAGAACGTGATGCATCATGCAGATTGCTATTGGACCTGTTAGAGTGATGATGGATATACGAGCCTGTACATATAATCCACGAGTGCATTTGTGTGCTAGTTCAGCAACGAAAGTTCACAGGTGAGTGTTGTTGTATTCGGTGGCCGATCATTACATGCGGATACAAAAAGTAATATGGCATGAACTGCTACCGGAAGATGCTAGGCAGCGGCTTGCTAATTACAGCTCTCATCTGCCGGTCCTAGAGCTTATTTTCAAATGGAACTGCAATGGTTCTCTCTCAAAAAGTAACAATTTATACCTAATACGATCTCAACACACACACGCACATGCAAAGCAGAAATGGGAACCCAAGATTAAAAGTTGAAATCTCAACCAGAAACAGGCGCCCACACACAAGTACACAACATCCGTGCTTGCTTGGAAGGCTTAAAAGCAAAGAAACCCAAGACTAACAGACAGGGGAAGAACTAATCATTAATCCAAGCAATCACTTTGTCTTTCATGAAGGTTGACTAATGTCTACACTGATTAGATAAAAGACGGTAGGTTGGGATGGAACGGTTCATACAAAATAGAAGAGCATATGGCACACACCACGTTTCTGCAACTCAGCCACCAGAATGTAATCCGATACCTGTGGAGCAACAAATTCTAATTAATTAATCAAAACTAATTTGTACATTCATTAGTGGAGAAGTTGTTAAAAGTTAAATCTCACAGTTTGGCTCAAGACAGTAAACATTAACTTCACCACTATTGTGGAAATTGTGTCAAAACCACCACTACAAGCAGAGACAGCTACAGGATAACGGTTTATTTTTACTGCCACAACTTCAACTCTTCTTGTTAGCATATTCTCAATTTTTGGCTACATTGAGTATTTTGGTCTCAGTAAAAGCTAATAGAAATAACTCCATTAGAGGAAAATACTGAATATCCTAACTTACTGAATCATTTCAAATATTCCTTGTTATCATAGGCATATAAGGGCTCATGGAGCAGCAAAGCATAACCATCTTCTTTCTAGCTATAGACATACATTTTTAGAAACGTATGAGCTAGCTAGTCGCTAACAAATCGGAAAAAAAAATTAATAATCAATACCATATATATTTATAGTAACAAATAGTACATGGTAGAGACACGCGAGCTGACAAATCATTTTTATTTTTTTTGAAATCCGCTGACAAATCAAATTTAATTAAACACATGCAATAGAAGCCTCAAGTAAGGGATTGTGCATCATCTTATTAATAGATACACTTTCCTTGGCCCAAAAGTAGATGCTAGTTTTTTCACTCTTCACATAAAGAACAATAAGTTGACCACTACTTTTAATGATAATAATAGTAGTAAAAAATAATGCATGTTGTGATGAAAGCAGTATATATGGTAAATCTAGTGATGCCATTTTGATCATGTGTTTAATAAATAAGTGCTAAACATCTAATGTGATTAAGTGACCAAAATTGAAGGAAACAGACCTGCCCACAAAGTATAGGACTATAGGTACATGTAGTTTGGACTAGACAAATTATGTTACTCCCTCCGATTCATATTATTTGCCACTAGCATGGATGTATCTAGAATTAAAATGTGTCTAGATACATCTATATTAGAGACAACTATTATGGATCAGAGGGAGTAGTAGATAGTGCCATTACATATGCCAGTTAGATATGATATGCTACCAGAAAGAAAATAGTAATAGAAATCTTAATGAATGCATACACTTTGAGTATTGTGACAATCATTTGTTCGCTAGGTACCGTAATGATCCAAAATAATAAGCAATGTGAAATAGTATAGTTACACGCATGTTTAAATAAAGGAAATACGAAGCAAATGCTCATGTATTGTTGGTTAATCGACGACCTTACATAGAGGCAACATCATATAACCACTAAAAACTAATCAAAGGTATGGAGCAACTGGTAGAAGTACCAAAACAAATCCATGAACACGAAAGAGGATGCATTTCATTGTGCTACCACTTAACATATGCACAAAAAGAGGAACAGTGCTAACTTATTAGTCATCTAGCTAGAGGGAGAAGAAACTGCACTAACATAACGAACCAGGGGAGCACTAAGGAGGAGGTAACTAATAGCAAGGCAGCTGGATGGGCAGGGAAGGCAAGCGGAAGAGCACATCCAATAGAGAGGAGACAGAACATCAGTAAATAAGCGAAGGTGGGTGGGTGAAGGCGTGGAGAAGAGATGGACAGCTGCTAATGAAAGCATGAAGTAATGAGGAAGCATGACCTCGAGAAAACATCCAATATGCAACCTGCCATGAAAGCCTGATTCGAGGCGGTGGCAACAGCTAAGAAAAGAGTTTTCGAGAAAATCTTAGGGTTGTCTCTTGCAACTTGGTACTTGAGAAAGGCAGTATAAAGGAAATCGATACTTAGGGTGTGTTTGGTTTGTGCCCAAGATTGCCCCACCAAAATTTTGGCTAGCCAATATTTTGGTTGAGCTATTCCTTGCCCACAAGTTGGCCAACATTGGCTAAAAAATTGAACTAGAGTTGGTAGTGGAACATTGGCAAGCCAAAAAATTGGCAACTATCCAAACAACAACCAATCTTTTGGTCATGACCAAAAAATTGGTAGGGTATGATTTGGTAACAATCCAAACACACCCTTATTACTAAAGAACAGTTTAGAACTTTAGATACCTTGACATATGCAGAAGATAAGCTTGCTATCTAACCAGATAATCATCTTATGTATGGTGAAAAAGATCAACTCCATCATCTCCAACGCCAACGGCTGTTTTATGCAAGCATACAGAGTCAAATAACCAATGACATGCCAACGAAAAGCCGAATAGATACGACGAGGCATCAACAAGATATTTAGATAAAATCAAAATTGCGGTTTGGAAAAATAGTTTTATACAAGATTAGGAATAGATAAACAAAAACCATACTTACTGTCAAATTTAATGAATATTCTGAAAACAGTATAAACTGATTGCTGTCGCATAAATGAAGAACATGCACATTCAGACTATTAGTTGGCCAGAAGAGACAAATTATCCAAAATTACTAAGCTCATACCATGCCACATTGGACTAAGTTTAAAAAATCTTACTGATAATCCTAGCAACAAAAGCGATCAAGACTATTCAAATTTAGATTATCTTCAAAAATATTATGCTGAAATAAATCATACTAATAAATCCTAGCAACAAACACAATCGAGACTATTCAGATTTAGATTATCTTCAAATAAATTTAGCCTGAAAAAGGAATGGACTCAATTATTAGTTTTCCTGGCACAAATGGATATGCTACTTGCAGCAGGGACTATCCTGCTAGTGATAAAATGAATAATTATACATTATGGACTTAAAATTAGTAGCAAGATTATCAGAGATAATATTATAATAAATATTTAACAAAAAAAAGTAGCATTAGCTTCAAGCTTCCAAACATGCCTATTGAGCTACCTACTTGACATTTTAGTTGGTTCGAGCTAGTTGTTCATGTAGTCCTCTTCAACACTTCAACGTCCAACTGTTATGTATCTTATCTTGAGAGAAAAACCAAACCACTGAACAATTCTTATATATGTAAATGGGCATGAAAGAGTGAAATTTAGTTCAGTATTACGGAAAGAATTTGCCAATCTCGGTGCTCATTATCTTATTATTTGATATTCATATAATTAACTGATAAAGTCACTTTACTAGCACTGACTTAAACAAAACAAAACTAATAACAGTAGACAAATTGCAGCTACAATTTGTAACTGGCATTATCTTCTTTTTCTGCCTGTAGCTGCAATTTGTCACTGTTAGATGCCAGTTACACTTTTCTTCTAAATCATAATCATTACAAACAATGCCAACAAAGAAGAATCAGAATAGAAATACTATGGAAACAAAATTCTCTATCAGGCAGAAAAAGAAACGAGTGATATAACAGTACTTAAAATTGTTAACTTGACGCGAAAGGATGTGAACCCTCTCAACCAATTATCAGAAACTAACTTTGTTTTGTTACAGGAGATATGTGAAGGCATGTTATTACCTGCAGAGTAGACACTTTCGAATGGATGATAATGAGGAATGATGGTGGTTTGAAAAAGCGTCTTGAAGTGCAATGACTCAAGATGGACCATAAAGAGGCTGCCACTTGTCCAGAAGAACACCACGTTATTGTTCTCAGCGTACCCTAGTACTAATACCCTCCATATATCCAGGCAAAGTAGCTTGTCCAGTTCAATAGTTCTTCCAAGCATCCATGAATCAACGCCATCACAATCAGTCTTCCTCTTCCATAGTTCAAAACTGAGGCCTGTCTGGAAGAGTAAACCAAGGCCACCACCCTCAGCTCGCATAATCGAGAATTGGTAATACCCCTCTTCAAGCATATGCACTGGCACCTGTATCACACCTAGGCTCTGTTTCTCCAGATCAAACTCAAGAATTCCATTAAAACTCCCAGCAAGAATCCAGTAAAGGGAACCCCAAGCCATCACAGCGGTCTTGCCCGTAAAAACCAGGGTGGGACAACCACTTCTACCGACCTCGGATGGAAGCCGCGTTGAGATGAGATCACCCCACGAGCCGATCGCCGACGAGTACACGCGGGCAAGCACTTGTTCGTGCTTCTTGTCGTCGTTTCCATTCACTGCCAAGACCACCTGGAAGTGGGCGCCTCCGCCGACGCGAAGCACCGCCCCGTTGATCGTCATCTTCTCCGCGTGTGTGGCAAGCCCCGGGGGAATGTCCAGGCGGTGCTGGTCGCCGGTGACGGGATCCCACACCAGCATCTGGTTCGGCTTCACGTCGATGGTGAGCACAAGGCCATGGCGGCATCCAAGGGACAGGAACCGGCTGCCGTCGCCGGGCTGCAGGGAGAAGCGGCCAGGCGGAACACGATTCGGGGCCTCGAGGGTAGGTATGAAGGAGAGGTGGGCCTGTTGAAGATCCCGAGGAGTGGAGGGTTGCGGCGGTTGTAGGATAACGTTGCATAGAAAACAAAAATTTTCCTACGGCGAACACGCAATCCAAGCCAAGATGCAATCTAGAAGACGGTAGCAACGAGGGGGTATCGAGTCTCACCCTTGAAGAGATTCCAAAGCCTACAAGATGAGGCTCTTGTTGCTGCGGTAGACGATCACTTGCCGCTTGCAAAAGCGCGTAGAAGATCTTGATCACGATCGGTTCCGGCGCCACGAACGGGCAGCACCTCCGTACTCGGTCACACGTTCGGTTGTTGATGAAGACGACATCCACCTCCCCGTTCCAGCGGGCAGCGGAAGTAGTAGCTCCTCTTGAATCCGACAGCACGACGGCGTGGTGTCGGTGGCGGTGTAGAAGTCCGGCGGAGCTTCGCTAAGCTACGTGGGCAATATGAAGTGGAGGAGCAAAGCTAGGGTTTGGGAGGGGGTGGCCGGCCACTCAAGGGGGGCGGCCAAGCTATGGTCTTGGGGTGGTCGGCCCCCTCCCTTGGCCCCTCATTATATAGGTGGATCCCAAGTGTTGGTGTCCAAGTCTTCGAATAAGACCCGAAACCAAAACCTTCCATAGGAGGGGGAAACCTAGCCCAACTAGGACTCCCACCCAAAGGTGGGATTCCCACCTCCCATGTGGGGGGGTGGCCGGCCCCCTATGGTGGAGTCCACTTGGGACTCCACCCCATCTAGGGCTGGCCGGCCATGGAGGTGGAGTCCCTTGTGGACTCCACCTTCCTTGGTGGTTTCTTCCGGACTTTTCTAGAACCTTCTAGAACCTTCCATAGAACCTTCCGCGACATTTTATTTCACATAAAATGACATCCTATATATGAATCTTATTCTCCGGACCATTCCGGAACTCCTCGTGATGTCCGGGATCTCATCCGGGATTCCGAACAAATATTCGAACTCCATTCCATAATTCAAGTGCTACCATTTCAACATCCAACTTTAAGTGTGTCACCCTACGGTTCGAGAACTATGCGGACATGGTTGAGTACTCACTCCGACCAATAACCAATAGCGGGATCTGGAGATCCATAATGGCTCCCACATATTCAACGATGACTTTAGTGATCGAATGAACCATACACATATATTACCAATTCCCTTTGTCTCGCGATATTTTACTTGTCCGAGGTTTGATCTTCGGTATCACTCTATACCTTGTTCAACCTCGTCTCCTGACAAGTACTCTTTACTCGTACCGTGGTATGTGGTCTCTTATGAACTCATTCATATGCTTGCAAGACATTAGACGACATTCCACCGAGAGGGCCCAGAGTATATCTATCCGTCATCGGGATGGACAAATCCCACTGTTGATCCATATGCCTCAACTCATACTTTCCGGATACTTAATCCCACCTTTATAGCCACCCATTTACGCAGTGGCGTTTGGTGTGATCAAAGTACCTTTCCGGTATAAGTGATTTATATGATCTCATGGTCATAAGGACTAGGTAACTATGTATCGAAAGCTTATAGCAAATAACTTAATGACGAGATCTTATGCTACGCTTAATTGGGTGTGTCCATTACATCATTCATATAATGATATAACCTTGTTATTAATAACATCCAATGTTCATGATTATGAAACTAATCATCCATTAATCAACAAGCTAGTTTAAGAGGCATACTAGGGACTTCTTGTTGTCTACATATCACACATGTACTAATGTTTCGGTTAATACAATTATAGCATGATATATAAACATTTATCATAAACATAAAGATATAAATAATAACCACTTTATTATTGCCTCTAGGGCATATCTCCTTCAGTCTCCCACTTGCACTAGAGTCAATAATCTAGTTTACATTTGTAAAGATATAACACCTTGGCCTTCTGGTGCTTTATCATGTATTGCTCACGGGAAAGGTTTTTAGTCATCGGATCTGACACGCTCAGAAACGTATGTATTTTGTAATTCATTTGCGTCTCAACGCATCACTCATTTCCAAAAGAGTTGGCATTATATATGTTTGATCTTCTGGTGGAACCTTAATTCCGCTGTCTGAAATATGTCACTTATATTGTCACACACAATATAGCTTCAAAGTTCTGACTCTGTCGGAACTACACCAAGTTCTCAAAGAACCTCTTGACTTAACATCCTTTGTCATTGTCAAAACAATGACATACTCTGCCTTCTTTTGTAGAATCCGTCACAATATTTAGAACTCTTCTAAATCTAGCATAGACAACTTCTAGCTCATTGTGCTACCTTTTAAACAACACTTCGTCTAATTTGAGATTATATTTTATATGTGACAAAACCAATATCGGTGTAACACCTTACAGCGATTTGTTTGCCATTTCTTCATATAAATATATATATATATATCCTTAGTTCTTCTAAAGTACTCAAGGATATTCTTACTGTCGTCCAATGATTATCATATGAATCATTCTGGTATATGCTCATAACACTTTATAGCACATGATATCTGATTGTGTACATATTATTCGTGATCTATAATCACTCATGTGTTTTTACTCATTGAGTGTCAGATACACTCAAGTCTTGTTAAACCTTCACATGACAAGAATATTTTCTTAATATTTCTATATTGAACTACTTCAATATCCATCATATGTACTTTGACTTAAACTTATTTATGTGTTTCAATCTATCTTCATAGATCTTGACACTAAATTTGTTTCAGTCCATATCCTTTCATTGAAGTTAATTCTCAATGAAACCTTTTAATCAAGTATATAATTACATCATTTATAACCAACTATATGTCACCTACATAAAGTATTATAAATGTGTCTTAGCGCTCCCACTTAATTTCTTGCAAAAGCAAGCCTCTTCATCATCTCTGATGAAATCAAAAACTCTTTGACTATTTCATCTGGTGAAGATTCCAACTCCGTGATACTTACTTCATCCAATTGAAGCTTGTATAGCTATCTAGTATTCCACGGACCAGCAAAACTCTTGGTTGTATCTTGTATACATACTTCTGTTAAGTAGTGTATTTTGCCATCCTACTAGCATATCTCATAAAAGAAATATGTAGTGATTACTAGAATAATCCACATAGACTATAAGCATTGCTACGGAAGATCTAATCTTATCGTATTCAACTCTTTGAACTTTGTCGTAAACAATTTTTCAACAAGTCAAGCTTTCTTCAAGGATATTTCATCCAAGTCTATCAATTTCATAGATCCATTTACTTTCATAAAGTATTCATCTATCTTGGATTTCATGGCGTATAGCCATTTTAACGGAGTCAGGGCCCATCATAGCTTCTTTGTTTTTAGTTGGTTTATCATTGTTCATAATCAATCCTTTGTCCACAAATCATTTATTTGATCACAAAGTAAACCATACCTACAAGGTTCAATATGTACTTCGATTTCCATGGCTAAAACACTTTGTAGTCATGGGAGCCATGATCGTCGTGGCCGCTTCCGAAACAAATTCTGATGCTGCGCTACTCTGATCATTATGCTCAGGTTCATAAACCTTATCAAATTATATTGTCCTCCCACTCAAAAACTTCACTAGAAACAATTTCTTGGAAATAAGAAACATTGACAAACACTTTTGTCTTTGTCTACATAGTGGGAAGAATTCCCAATCAATTCTACAGGATAACCAACAAAGACATTCATCCGATTTTGGTTGTAAACTTATTTACTTATGCTATGCATACCAAAATTTTAAGAAAAGACTATTAGGATTCATACCCATACCATAACTCGTATGGTGTCATTTCAACGGATCATGATGATGATCTATTAAGTGTAAAAGCGGTAGTCACTAAAGCATAATCCACAAAAATATAATGGCGTCATAATATTTTATCTCATCATTAATCCAACAAGGTTTGGATACATCTCTCGGATACTTCATCATCACTATGATACTCCAAGAAACGTGAGTTGTAGAACAATTTCATAACTCTCTTAGATGTTCGCTAAAACTCGTAATTCAAATATTTCCACCATGATCCAATCATAGATACTTGACTTTTCTATTACGATGATTTCCACTTCATGCTGAAATTTATTTGAATCCATTCAAAATGTTTCAAACTTTTCCTTATTGAATATATCCACATATATACTCAATTCATTGTTTGAAAGTTTTCATGAAGTAGAAGAATCTCCCGCACACAACTATGCCCAGTGAACCACATACATCATCATGTATTTTTCACTAAGTTAGTTGCCCGTTCAACTTTTGGCCTATGAACGGTATTTTAATCATTCTCTTTAGAAAAGATTTGCAAGCGCCAAATGATTCAAAAATCAAATGACTCCGAAAATCCATTTGCATGGAGTTCCTTCATGCGTTCCTTTCTAACATGACCTAAATGGCGGTTCCACAAATAAGTGGAATTCAAATCATTTGCCTTATGGCATTTTAGCGTCAGTGTTATGTATGTGTGTTTCACCATTAAGATTTATAATAACTTATCCATCGTACATGGAGTAATGTCATAATTTAAACAACTCATTGTTTTTATTTGACCAGAGAAAAATAACAATTTATTAAGCTCTTTATTATAAATTCTAAGGGCTAGATAGAATGCCAATGACGAACATAATAACACTTTATTTTTGTTCCTGACGTGCATTCCTATCATATTCCTTGTCAGTCACTTAGGCCATTGTATTCTTGTATTGCGTTGTTTTGTATGACACTTCATACCAACCAATATAGTACTAATACCCAAGAATTTCATAGTGTGAGTTAACTAGGAATACAACCATAACATGTATATCATTTATATACACCTGAGCTAGACTTTCTAGTCTTCTCTTTTCTTTTTGCCAAAATATCTTTTGTAGTTTCTCTTTTAGCTTTCCTCATTATTCAGAAAAACACTTCAACATCATTAACTTCTAGGTTTGTTGGTCAAATACCAATAACCTTGAGGTTCTTACTTTGAAGTTGATCATCATATGATAAGTGTTCCAGATTTCATTATTAGTAACTTTGTAATATGATGAACAATTTCACTCATAATTTTATCCATCATATCATGACGACTTTCCGAGACCATGTCTGTACATGCTAGGCTCGTAAAGTTTTAACCTTGGTATTTGCATGTGCAAATCTAGCTTGCACCCGTTTTATGCACACGTAGAATCTATCACACCCGATCATCACGTGATGCTTCGAAACGACGAGTCTTAGTAACGGTGCATATTTAAGGATGGTCACTTCATGGATATGCGAATATCGTTAGTGCCCCAATAGTTGGAGGATTGTGACGCCTTGCGTCTTCAACCTTCGTACATTCCCATAAAACTTATGAGTTTATGTAGTCTCACCAAACTTTATTCTATCATCTTGCAATAAGGTCTTAGATATCACATATATCTCATACCTTGATTATTTCTGAAAACTAAATTTTCAGCTCCTTACTTTTCAAACAGATTTGAACTTCAATTTTCACGGAGACAAGATAACTTTAGGTACTAATTGAAACCATAGCTCTTTGAATCAACAATGTGAGGTTTACTAAAAGTTTGCAATAGGACTTAATCAATTCTTGATTCTTTAACAATACGGTACCAATCCGTAAAGTTTCTTGTCAGATTTTAACAGTATTTCTATCTCAATTACAAGACTAGCGCATGGTAGAAAACGGATGCCAATACTACAAAAATAATTCAAAATACTACTCAGACTATGTTTATGATAATTAGTTCATGTTTTAATCTAATTACTAATGAACTCCCACTTAATACACCATCCCTCATAGTTGTTAAGTGGTACACGATCCAAATTCACTACACCAAAAACCGATCATCACGTGAGATGATGTAGCTTCAATGGTGAACATCAACATGTTGATCATATCATCCATATGACTCATGTTCAACCTTTCGGTTTCCGTTGTCCCGAGGCCATGTCTGTACATGCTAGGCTCGTCAAGCAAACCCAAGTATTCCGCGTGTGCAACATGGCTTACACCCGTTGTATGTGAATCGTTGAATCTATCACATCCGATCATCACGAGATGCTTGAAGACGAACTGTTACAACGGTGCATACGAGGGGAGAACACTTTATTATCTTGATATTAATGTGAGGGATCATCTTATAATGCTACCGTCGCGTTCTAAGCAAAATAAGATGCATAAAAGGATTAACATCACATGCAGTTCATATGTGATATGATATGGCCCTTTTGTCTTTGCACCTTCGATCTTCATCTCTAAAGCACGGACATGATCTCCATCATCAACGGGCATGATCTCCATCATCGTCGGCGTAGCGTCAAGGTTCATGGCGCCGGCTTCATGGTTGTTCACCTCATGTAGCAACTATTACAACTACTTTGAAATACTACTCAACATGAAAATTAAAGACAACCATAAGGCTCCTGCCGGTTGCCACAATACAATAATGATCATCTCATATATATTCATCATCACATTATGGCCATATTACATCACCAAACCCTGCAAAAACAAGTTAGACGTCTCTAATTTGGTTTGCATATTTTACGTGGTTTAGGGTTTTCGAGAGAGATCTAATCTACCTACGAACATGAACCACAACGGTGATACTAATATTGTCAATAGAAGAGTAAATTGAATCTTCACTATAGTAGGAGAGACAGACACCCGCAAAGCCTCTTATGCAATACAAGTTGCATGTCGAACGAGGAACAAGTCTCATGAACGCGGTCATTTAAAGTTAGTCCGAGCCGCTTCATCCCACTATGCCACAAAGATGCAAAGTACTCAAACTAAAGATAACAAGAGCATCAACGCCCACAAAACCATTGTGTTCTACTCGTGCAACCATCTATGCATAGACACGGCTCTGATACCACTGTAGGATAACGTTGCATAGAAAACAAAAATTTTCCTACGGCGAACACGCAATCCAAGCCAAGATGCAATCTAGAAGACGGTAGCAACGAGGGGGTATCGCCTTGAAGAGATTCCAAAGCCTACAAGATGAGGCTCTTGTTGCTGCGGTAGACGATCACTTGCCGCTTGCAAAAGCGCGTAGAAGATCTTGATCACGATCGGTTCCGGCGCCACGAACGGGCAGCACCTCCGTACTCGGTCACACGTTCGGTTGTTGATGAAGACGACGTCCACCTCCCCGTTCCAGCGGGCAGCGGAAGTAGTAGCTCCTCTTGAATCCGACAGCACGATGGCGTGGTGTCGGTGGCGGTGTAGAAGTCCGGCGGAGCTTCGCTAAGCTACGTGGGCAATATGAAGTGGAGGAGCAAAGCTAGGGTTTGGGAGGGGGTGGCCGGCCACTCAAGGGGGGCGGCCAAGCTATGGTCTTGGGGTGGTCGGCCCCCTCCCTTGGCCCCTCATTATATAGGTGGATCCCAAGTGTTGGTGTCCAAGTCTTCGAATAAGACCCGAAACCAAAACCTTCCATAGGAGGGGGAAACCTAGCCCAACTAGGACTCCCACCCAAAGGTGGGATTCCCACCTCCCATGTGGGGGGGTGGCCGGCCCCCTATGGTGGAGTCCACTTGGGACTCCACCCCATCTAGGGCTGGCCGGCCATGGAGGTGGAGTCCCTTGTGGACTCCACCTTCCTTGGTGGTTTCTTCCGGACTTTTCTAGAACCTTCTAGAACCTTCCATAGAACCTTCCGCGACATTTTATTTCACATAAAATGACATCCTATATATGAATCTTATTCTCCGGACCATTCCGGAACTCCTCGTGATGTCCGGGATCTCATCCGGGATTCCGAACAAATATTCGAACTCCATTCCATAATTCAAGTGCTACCATTTCAACATCCAACTTTAAGTGTGTCACCCTACGGTTCGAGAACTATGCGGACATGGTTGAGTACTCACTCCGACCAATAACCAATAGCGGGATCTGGAGATCCATAATGGCTCCCACATATTCAACGATGACTTTAGTGATCGAATGAACCATACACATATATTACCAATTCCCTTTGTCTCGCGATATTTTACTTGTCCGAGGTTTGATCTTCGGTATCACTCTATACCTTGTTCAACCTCGTCTCCTGACAAGTACTCTTTACTCGTACCGTGGTATGTGGTCTCTTATGAACTCATTCATATGCTTGCAAGACATTAGACGACATTCCACCGAGAGGGCCCAGAGTATATCTATCCGTCATCGGGATGGACAAATCCCACTGTTGATCCATATGCCTCAACTCATACTTTCCGGATACTTAATCCCACCTTTATAGCCACCCATTTACGCAGTGGCGTTTGGTGTGATCAAAGTACCTTTCCGGTATAAGTGATTTATATGATCTCATGGTCATAAGGACTAGGTAACTATGTATCGAAAGCTTATAGCAAATAACTTAATGACGAGATCTTATGCTACGCTTAATTGGGTGTGTCCATTACATCATTCATATAATGATATAACCTTGTTATTAATAACATCCAATGTTCATGATTATGAAACTAATCATCCATTAATCAACAAGCTAGTTTAAGAGGCATACTAGGGACTTCTTGTTGTCTACATATCACACATGTACTAATGTTTCGGTTAATACAATTATAGCATGATATATAAACATTTATCATAAACATAAAGATATAAATAATAACCACTTTATTATTGCCTCTAGGGCATATCTCCTTCAGCGGTGGTGGCGGCGGAAGCGGCGGAAGAAGCCGGGGTCGGAGGCCAGGCTGCGCCAGCGCTTGCAGACGAGGGACGCGCGCGGGAGGGAGGAGGGCTGCGGCGGGAGGCGGAGCAGGATCTCGGAGAGGAGGTCGTCGTCTTCCAGCGGCGTCCTCACCGCCGGCGAGCGGGGGCGAGAGTGGCGGCGGAGGCAGCTCATCTCGCCCTAGCCCTAGTCACTGAACTGTTGTGGCGGACGCACTCTTTTCCTTCCAGGGTACCTAAGGGGGCTGGAAGGTTTTTAATGAGGCGGCCTGCTGTTTGCTTAATAAAGTGGAGATTACAGTTTCAAAAAAAAAAAAAGTGCGGTGCAGGCCAGAATAGTGACAATGAAGCCCACACGCCAAAAAACCTTCTATAACTTGGAAGAAAACTTTGATACCATCCGTTTGTAAAAAAGAATAACATTCATGTATAAATTTGTTGTAAAGAAAAAGCTGGACTTTTATGTCATGCAATATTTGACATGCTAGTGCATCTTCAATCGCGTCCCCCAAAGCGTCCCAAAAGGTTTTTGGGGCGCGCCGGATATTTTTTCGTTTTCAGCCGCGCGCCCCAAAGCCCCTTTTCATCCGGCGCGGCCCTATACGATGTCCAGCGTCCCGAGCCCGTCACCGGTCCACAAAGGACGTCCGGGACGCTGGACACAACGAGAAGCGAGGCGAAGAGTGACGGGTTCGACACGTCATTGGCACACGAACAATTTGGGGAGCACGTTTGGGGGACGCGGCTGTGGAGCGACATTCCTCAAACGCGTCACGAAGAAAACACGTCCCAAACACTCGATTCGGCGCCGTTTGGGGTCCGAATGGGAGACACGGCTGAAGATGCTCTTAGGTTCCTAATCCATAAACTAAGGCTTCACTTGAACGCATTTTGGCTTACAAAGATTCAGATGTTTTGATATGGTTCAAAGGTAGTACTACCAAAGGCTTCACCTATTCTGAATTTTAATTTTGTCGACAAAATTAAAATTCAGAATATGTATAAATGGAATATTATGAATTCCAACTTGGTAGTACTAGATTTCTGTTTCGTACTTGTGATCTGCGTCAATGAAGTGGTGTGCATCCATGATATAGATGCTTAATTATTGTTGAACTCTTTCTGAAAGCTCTTTTTAGATTTTAACTGTCCGTGGTCTTTATCTGTCATGTCTGAGCTCAATGGAATCCTTCCGTAGTGCGAAAAATGATCCGGATTTTGCAATTCAAAGCTCAAGAAGAGGTACTAAAAGGATAGTATCTTTAATTAGGTTAAGATTGCAAATATATGTAATGTAGCTATTAGGTGAGATATGATGCATGGGATGAAATATGACCTGCCAAACTCTTTTTGAAATCTCATTTTAGATTCTAAATGCCCGCGGTTCTTATCTGTCATGTTGCTATGCCTGACCGAACAAGTGCTCAATGGAATCCTTCCATATATCTAGCACAAAAAATGATCCGTGGTGTTCAAACACAAAAATTCAGACGACCCAGCAAACCACCACCAAACCTTCTTGCCAATGCAACATCAGATGGCCACCATCTTCAGACGTCACTGCATGTTCACCAGCTTATCGGCTGTTAGGATTCTTCGTTGAACAAGCAGCAAGCCAAAGATATGCTGATATATGCCAAAAATGGTTCTATTCTGCAGCTGATTTACCTCGGACCTGATGTCACAATCATCATTGAGTGGCACCACTTGCCGCTACAGTTTGGGAGAACCAAGGTTCAGCATTGCAACCATGGAGCTAATCAGGTTGCAGATTGTCTCAACAAGCACACAATCGATAGTATAATTTACTTGTGCATGTGGGAAGAAGATAATGCCCCCAACTTACATCCATGGTTGTGGTCTGCTATCATCTGATGAATAAAGTTTTATTCCTCTAAGAAAATCAATATAACTCACATCCTAGGGGTTATGGTAAGTGGCAACAAACATGTCATGTCTGGAATCAGGGCACATGCGTGATTGTGGTACAAATCCAACAGCAAGAATATCTTTGTTATCATTCTGAAATGCAAGTTCTTACCTAATATGAATACAGCACACAGAAAAACACATGTAGAAGACAGAAAAGGGAGCATCATGTGATGAAACACAAGCAGGGATTTAAAGTTGAAATCTCAAACTGACAATATGGGGCATAAGTAAACAATACTGAAATGAGGTGTACACACACAAGTACACAACCAAGAGGTGACCTGCCTCAACGTGCCCGCTTGAAAGGCATAAGCAAATGAACCCACGATTGACTGCCAGGGTCAATACCAAACAAGTCGCTCTGTTCTCATGCCAGCTGACAAATGTCTACAGAGAATAGATAATAGACAGTAATTTAGCAAATGAAGCCATTAATTCCTGGTACAAGCCAGACTTCACAATTGACCAGTACATAGGGCCAATTTTTGGATGGAGCACACAACCCATTTCTGCATCTCAGCCACCGGAATTTGATCCTAGATAGATCTGCAGAGCAACCAATTTGTACAATTCATTAGAGTTATGTATCACAATTTGATATGACTTGAACAGTAAACAATAACATCACTTGTTTTGCAGATATTGTGCCAAAAAATCCAAAACTGAATCGTGCCAACATTATTGGGAATATCCAACATTAGAAACAGAGAATAGCTACAGGATAAAAGTTAATTTTTATAGCCACACCAACTCTTACCATAACTCCGTAAGCATATTCAAGTTTTTTGGCTGCACTTGGCATTTAGACCTCACTAAAAGATAAAAGATAAGTGGTTCAAAAGCTCCATTAGAGGAAAATACTGTACATCCCAGCTTATCAAAACATTTGAAATATTGCTCATTTCAGGGCTCATGGAGTAGCAAAGCAGAACCATCTGGTTTCTAGCTCTAGTGGCTAACAAATCAAATTTAATTAATCTCATGCAGTAGAAACCTCACGTAAGGGAATGGACACACTTCCTTCGGCCTACCAAAGATACCATCTTTTTTACTCTTCACAACATCATAAAGAATACTTTGACAACTACTTTTTAATGATATAATAATAATATGTTAGTAATAATATGCAATTTGTGCCAAAAGAAGTATCCATGGTGAATAAGTCACGCCATTTTGTTCTGTTTAATATTAAGTGTTAATAGGTTGAAAAAAGCGCTAGGCGTGAGCGAGGCGGTTGGCATTCGCCTAGTGCATAGGCGATGCTTAAGCGGCCTAGGCGGATATAGTTTATACCATCTAATGAGTATATTTGTTATTATATGTGAAAAACATTAATTTATAGCATGTAAATGTGTAAATTTGTAATAGCTACCTTTATAATAATGATCATCTAGCTCGATCGTGAAGTATGACATGATTTCTTATTGTGGAAGATAATTTCTTGGTTACACTGCCTAGACTTCCGCTTAGACCCTAGGCGAGGCGTTTGTCCATCGCCTAGAGCCTAAGCGTGCTTAAGCGGTGCCTAGGCGTCGCCTTGTCCAACAGAGTATACATCTGTTGTTTGGTCAGAAAATGGATTGTCCACAAACCATAGCGAATTTGGACCAAACAAAATGTATAGTATCAGTTGTCAGCTACTGACGTAGACGCAACAACATATAAATCACACTAGGACTTGATAGATACATAACCACGAAAACTAAGGTACCTAACAAATGGTAGAGGTACAACAAAAAATATATCGATGAAAACACGAAATAGGATGCATTTTATTATGCTAGCACTTAACATATGCACAAAAAATAGAAGGGTGCTAAGTCGTCTGAGGAGCTAGAGAAAGAACAACCGCATTAACAGAAGGAACTGCAAGAGAACTAAGCAGGTAAACTGGAGCAGTGCAGCTAGATGGAACGGGAAACAAATGAAAGTGCACACATCCAATAGAGATGATATAGAGCATCAACGAATAAAAGAGAAGGCGGGTGGTTGAAGTCGTAAGGAAGAGAATGGAAAGCTGCTGAGGAGATTATGAGGAAGCAGGGCTGGAGAAAAGATCCAAGATACAGCCTACCATCAAAGCAAGAAGGTGGCTACATGCACTGTCAAAAAAGGGGACGGGGGATGGCTAGGTGAACAGCCAAGGAAAGTGTCATACATTAAATCTTACAGTCCTTTGTTGTAATTTAGTACTTGAGAAATGGCAGTAAAAAAGAAGATAACACATACTGCTCACACATCTCAACGTGCATACAGAAGATAAGCATTACCTGCTCAATTAGTACATCCCACTAGCATATTTAACCAGACAATCATCTTATGTGTGGTGTAAAAGATCAGTTGCATCATGTCCACCACCAATTCCTGTTTCTTCAATCATAAGAAGTTGAACAAGTAACAACCAATATCAATCCAATGAAAAGACAAATAGATATGACAGAGGCATCAATGAGATATTTAAGTAAAATAGCAGCTTTAATTCGGGAAAAAAACACATTTTTGTACAACATTATTAAAAGATAAGCAAATCCACACATATTGTCAAACTAAAATAACATTCTAGGAACAGTATATACTGACAAATATTGTACAAATGGAAAACATGCAGACTTAGACACTTAGCTGTTCGGTAAGAGACAACTTATCCAGAATTATAAGCTCGATCCAAAACATACCAAAAAAATAAATTACAATCATACTAATAAAGCGTAGCACAAACGTGATCGTTAGAGTACGTTGGGTTCAGGCCCCGTCTTGCCCAACCAATTCACAGGCGCGACCAATTTTTTGGCGGATGAATTGGCCACCCTCAACTCGCCCAGGAATTAGCTGAGAAGTGTACTGTACTGCACAATCTGGCCTGGGCTAGCCAAAATATTGGAAGCCGGCCAAACAGGAGCCGTAGACTATGGGCTTGCCAATTTTTTGGTAAGGCCATAATTGGCTCAAAACCAAACGTACCCTTAGTATTCTGATTTAGATTATCTTCAAAGTTCAAACAGATTTAGCGTGAAAACTGAAATGATTAGTTTGCCCATGTACAAATGGATTTTCCACTTGCAGTAGGACTCTCTTAAAGTAGTAAAATGAGCAATTATTCGTAAACTCAAATAAATTCATCATTATGGTTATAATATTATTATAAGCGAGAATATAAGAGATAATAAATACTGAATGAAATAATACAAGATTAAAGCTTCCAAACACCTATTGAGCCACATATTTGACAGTTCAGTTGGTTCAAGCCAGTTTTTCATGCAACTGTCTTCAACTTCCAAATGTATCTGATCTCATGGAAAAATACTACAGCGCAGCTATGCACTAGAACTTCCATTAAAAAATGATTTGCTTCTTGCATATGTGAATAGGCATGCAAGACGGAAATGCAGTTCAATACTAGAGAAAGAGTTAGTTAATCTTCATGTTAATAGTTTTATTATATTCATATTCATGTAATAAACTGACAAAGACAGTTTGCTAGATCTGTTTTGAAGCTAACAGTATACCAATTGCAGCCACCGCCTGGCTAGCGAGCATAAAATAAACTAGATACCACTAACATACTTTTTTTTTTCTAAATCATAATCATTATCGAGACAGAAATACCACGCAAACAAAATCGCTATATGTCGAAGAGGTCATCAAGCAGCTAAGAAACAAGTGATGCGACACTAAGTAAAATTGTTAACTTAGCACGAAAGGATGTGAACTGTATTCCATCAAGCAATTAACAGAAATTAAATTGGTTCTGTTGTAAACAATATGTGAAGGCATGCTGTTACCTGCAGTGTAGACACTTTCGAATGGATGATAATGAGAAGGGGTGTTGGTTTCAAGTAGTTTCTTGAACTGCAATGACTCAAGATATACCATAAAGACAACGCCAAGTGCCCACAGGAACACCACGTTGTTTTCCTCAGCAAAACCTAGTACTATCTTGGTATTTGTATCTAGGGAAAGTAGCTTATTCAGTTCAATAGTTCTTGCAAGTGCCCATGAAGCAACACCATCACAATCAATCCTCCAATTCCACGATTGGAGGTTGCTGTCCGTGAGGAAGAGTAGACCAAGGCCACCCCCCTGTGCCCGCACAATCCAGAAATGGCCATGTTCAAGCATACGCGCTGGCACCCGTATCACAGCTAGGCTTTGCTTTCCCAAATCGAACTCTAGAATTCCAACGAAATTCCCATTGACCATCCAGTAGATGGAATTCCCAGCAAGCACATCAGGTTTACCAGTATAAACCAAGGAGGGGAAATCACCAATATCAATGGGATCGTCACTGCCAGAAACCTCGGATTTTTTAAACATAAGGCACAAGTGCCCAGCTTTAAATTAATAAAGCCACAAACGGCCGAGTTTGATACAAGATGCTAACCAGCTTACAAACAACGAACACCAAAAGCACAAGATACACACAAGAACACAGCTTGTTGATGTCGAAGCCTCCTCGCGAAGCCACCAAGGAAGGAACAGCCCAGGTTCGAGGGAACCGCCTGCCGCCTTGAGGAAGACCATCATCTGCAGCACATGATGGGAGGGGGAGCAGCATCGACCATTTCCAGCGCCGAAGAGGGACCCTTCCCTCTCGTCCTGGCTCGAAGGACGCCGAACCGTCGGACGCTAGATGCACTCCCCTGAGCTATGGCCGATACTGACCACACACCAATCTGGTCAGAGCTAGAGACCCCTCGCCGAAGCTGACAAACCATCGAGGTTGCGCTGCCACACACCGAAGGAGCTGCCGCTGGGAACGTAAACAGGGACCGTAATCGCTGATGAGGAAGGAGCAGGGCACCAAGAAGCCTCGGATACCACCGCAACCAGCCTCCAACCACCAAAGGCACCCTCAACCGGCCAACTGTTCCCCAAGCCACGCCCCCAAGGAGGAAACGGCGCCCATGGCGTCGTCGTCGCCCAATCCGAAGGATTGTAGGTTTTCACCCGGGAACACGGCCGGGTGGGGAGAATCGGGACCTCAACAGCGCCTCAAGAGGGATACACGGCGCCCGTGGGCGTCGCCACTGCTGTGGTCAAACCAGCCGACCAAGGATTTCTCCCAGACCCGATCTCACACCACCACCCCCCAATCGGCACCGAAACCAGCAGGCTCCGACTACCAAACCTGGTGGGGAAGAGGACCAGAGGGAGGGAAAGACTGACCTTCCGATCTGACGGGTGGTCGCTGGGGCAGCCACCGCGTCGCGACCGCCGTCCACCGCCACCTTGCCGCCCACGCGACCAAGGACGACGGCGCGCATCCGCGGACGCCGCTAGCCGCCATAGACGACGCCGCCGCACCACCAGAGGCCGCCGCCTCTTTGCCCGAGCACCCACCGCCTGAAGAAGCCGCGCCGCCGCTGCCGCCGTCCGGGGAAGATGACAGCTTTGCCGAGCTCCGCCGCCTGCACCACGAGGAACCGCCTCGCCGCGGCTCGCCGGCCCACCGCGCGAGGAGTCATCGGTTCGTCGCTTTAGATCGCCGCCGCCAGAGTGGAGAAGCCCCGCGCCACCACCTCACGCGCGGGAGCCAGAGATCCGCCGCCGCCGGCAACCGCACGGGCTTTGCCCGGCGGCTCGCGCCGACGGCGGCGGCGGGGGGAGGGGAGGAGGGGGCGGCTTGAGCTAGGGTTTGGAATCGCCCTTCCGTCGCCCGCGGGGAGCGACGGGACGGGCCGAAACGTTTTTCAAGAAACCTCGGATGGAAGTTGCGTTGAGATGAGATTACCCCATGAGCCGGTATGCGACGAGTAAACGCAGGCGATCGCTCGCCTCTGCTGTTTGTCGTCGTCGTCTGTAAGGCTGGACACGAGCCAGCTCGAGCTGGGCTCGGCGCGAGCCTGAGTTTCGCTCGCTCCAAATTGGCTCGGCTCGGGCTGGCTCGTTTGTCTCACGAGCCTGAAAAAGGGGCTCGGCTCGAGCTTGCCTTTGGCTCGGTCCAGCTCGAGCTGGCTCGCGAGCCAAACATCAGGAACAACGACAGAGAGTACAGAGACATTTTTGCAACTTTCCAAAGCTTTTAGGCATCAAAGTAAGCATGTATATATTCGTATTTGCCCAAGAAAAATGCATAGGGATGAATCAACAATTAAAAGCAATCTCACAAATCTTCTCCATTCTTTACATGGGGATGAATCATTTGCATCAATTTACTCACCACCGGCGTTGTTGATGGCCTGGACGAGGACGATCTGTGACGTTCCACCGCGCGGCTGGCATCGGCGATGTGGGCAGGGAACCGTCGAGGACTCGAGGCGCTGGTCTTCTTCACCGTGGAGGATGGGGCGCGGCCACAGCGGGATTCCGCGGCAGAGAGGGCGCGGCGACAGCGGGCTTCCGCGGCGGAGAGGCCACGCGATACGGTGCGGCGCGAGGTAGACGGCTAGCCGGCCGGCCGTGGTGACATCAGGGACGGCGGCGACATCAGGGGCGGCGGCGTGTGAGCTGGAGATGGATACGATGGATACTGAGCAGCCTCCTATGACCTGCCCCCTCGCTCCCTCTCCTGACGGGCCATAAATCAGCCCACTATTCATTTCGGCCTTCGCTGATTTCGTAAGAAAAAAAAACGGCGAGCTTTCGGGCTGGCCCGAGCCGAGCCTGGCGAGCCAAAAGCCCGCGACGGGCCAGAAAAATGGGCTCGGCTCGGTGTGGCATTTCCGCGGGCCGAGCTCAACTCGGGCCGAGCCACGAAAAGCTCGGGCCGAGCTAAAAACTCGGCCCGTACGTCCAGCCTTAGTCGTCTGCAGTTGTCAAGACCAGCTGGAAGTGGTCGTCTACGCCGGCACGAAACAATGCTCCATTGAACACTCTCTTCTCCGGACGTGTCACGATGCCTGGGGGAATGGCAAGGCGGTGCTGGTCGCTGACGACGGGGTCCCACACAAGGAAATGGAGCCGCGTCAGGTCGAAGAACAGTACGAGGCCGTGGCGGCATCCAAGGAACCGGAAGCGGCGGCCGTCATCGCGCGGCAAGGAGAAGCGGTCAGGCGGGACACGATCGGGAGCCTTCAGAGTAGGTACGAAGGAATCGAGGCGGTGGCAACAGCTAAGAAAAGAGTTGTCGAGAAAATCTTAGGGATCTCTCTTGCAATTTGGTACTTGAGAAAGGCAGTATAAAGGAAAGCAATACTTATTTCTAAAGAGCAGTTTAGATACCTTGGCATATGCAGAAGATAAGCTTGCTATCTAACCAGATAATCATCTTATGTATTGTGAAAAAGATCAACTCCATCATGTCCAGCGCCAACGCCAACGTCTGTTTTATGCAAGCATAAAGAGTCAAATAACCAATGACATTCAAAAGCAGAATAGAGTCAAATAACCAATGAAAAAAAGAGTCAAATAACCAATGACATTCCAACGAAAAGCCGAATAGATACGATGAGGCATCAACAAGATATTTAGATAAAATCAAAATTGCAGTTTGGAGAAATAGTTTTATACAAGATTGGGAATAGATAAACAAAAACCATACTGTCAAATTTAATGAATATTCTGAAAATAATATAAACTGATTACTATCGCATAATTGAAGAACATGCACATTCAGACTATTAGTTGGTCAGAAGAGACAAGTTGTCCAAAATTACTAAGCTCATACCACGCCACATCGTACTAAGTCAAAAAAAAACATACTAATAAATCCTAGCAACAAAAGCGATTAAGACTATTCAAATTAAGATTATCTTCAAAAATATTATGCTGAAATAAATCATACTAATGAATCCTAGCAACTACATAATCAAGACTATTCATATTTAGATTATCTTCAAATAAATTTAGCCTGAAAAGGAATGAACTCAATTATTAGTTTTCCTGGTACAAATGGATATGCTACTTGCAGCAGGGACTATCCTGCTAGTGATAAAATGAACAATTATACATTATGGACTTAAAATTAGTAGCAAGATTATCAGACATACTATTATAATAAATATTTAACAAAAAAGTAGCATATATAGCTTCAAGCTTCCAAACATGCCTATTGAGCTACTTACTTGACATTTTAGTTGGTTCGAGCTAGTTGTTCATGTAGTCCTCTTCAACACTCCAATGTCCAACTGGTTCGAGCTAGTTGGGTACCCTGGGTACTATCCTCCCATGGCGTCACCCTCTCTAGAGTTTGCACGCTGGCGCCGATGACAACACTAGCCCGGGCCCTACTGCTCCGCCGATGCAAGTGCCTCTGTTCCAGCAAGGTTTCCACCATCAACCGTTCCCAGCACACCGCCTGCCACCAGTTGTTACCATCGCCTCGTCGATCACCATTAGATTGACAAGCGAGAATTACCTGTTTTGGCGCGCACAAGTTGGTCCGCTTCTTCGCAGTCACATGCTCATGGGATATGTTGATGGCTCCCTTCCGTGCCCTAGTCCTCATGTTGTTGTTCCACATGCCGGTGCCATGCATCATGCGCCCAATCCGGCTCATCAACACTGGGCTCAGCAGGACCAAGCTATTCTCTCTAGGTTTGTCTCCTCGATGACTGAAGGTGTTCTGGGCATGATCATGTTTTCAGGTACCTCTCGCGAGGCTTGGGAGACCCTAAGTGGAGCCTTTGCCTCCACCTCCATTGCTCGGTCCTCTGCGATTTGACAGGAGATGGCTGAACTGAAGAAAGGAAACAAGACCGTCAATAGTTATTTCCATCAGATGAAGGCCCTCTCAGATTCCCTCACCAGCATTGGCAAGCCCCTGCGCGATGCGGAGTTTGTCTCATACATACTTGCTGGACTTGATGAAGAGTATGATGCACTATACCAAGTGGTGACAAATCGTAGCACTCCTATACCAACTCGCGACTTGTTCTCGCAACTTCAGGCTACAAAATAGCGCAAATTGGCTCAGCGTCGCTCCAGTGGCTCCTTGCACTACCCTGCTGCACACCTTGCTGCAGCCCCTGCACCCGCAGCTGCCTATGGGGCCGGTCGTGGTGGACCCCGGCCTTCCACACCACCCTTTCCATCTGCCAAGACCACACCTGCAGCCACCACACCCAAACAGAATGGTGGGCGTGCACCTGTTGTCTGTTAGTTGTGCGGGATTCTGCGTCATGTGGCCTCTCAGTGTTACAAGAGGTTCAACCGTGATTTTCTAGGACTTGGCAACGATGGCAGTAACACAGAGAAGCAACTTGCTATGGCGATGTCTGCCTCTCATGGCTCTCAGGGTGCTTCTCAGTCCGTAGACCCGGCGTGGTATGCAGACTCCGGTGCTACTCACCATATTACTAGTGAGCTGGAAAAGCTTACTTTGCGCGAGCCCTACCCCGGCACTGATCAGGTCCATACAACTAATGGAAGAGGTATGCACATTCGTAATGTTGGTCAAGCTATTTTATCCACTCCATCTTCTAGGTCTCAAGCTCTAAATAATATCCTTCATGTTCCTAAAGCCACTCGAAATTTATTATCTATGAGTAAGCTTTCCCGAGATAATAATGTGTTCATTGAACTTCATCCTCATGATCTTTTTATAAAGGACCTGGACACGAGAGCACCCATCCTTAGAGGTCGATGCAGCGGAGGTCTCTATGAGATTAAATCACATGTCTAGGACATCCAGCTTTACAAGTAGTTCAACATGTTCTTCGTAGTCATGAGATACCATCTACACACGAGTCCAATAAAATTGAGTGTTTGTGATGCATGTCAGCAAGGGAAGAGCCATCAGTTGCCCTTTTCTTTGTCTACTCGTGTAACACAGTTTCCATTAGAGATTAGTTATCGTGATGTGTGGGGTCCTGCTCAAACCTCTGTTAATAGACATCGTTTTTATGTGAGTTTTGTTGATGCTTACAGTCGTTTCACTTGGCTCTATTTACTCAAACATAAATCTGATGTCTATGATGTGTTTCTCCAGTTTCAAAAACATGTTGAACGTCTCTTAAATCGTGAGATTATTCATGTACAAACTGATTGGGGTGGGGAGTATGAGAAACTCCATCGTTTCTTTCACAATTTGGGTGTTTCACATCGTGTGTCTTGTCCTCACACACTGCTGTCCACAACTGGCGCGTAGTTGACGTGGGAGGTTTAATGGCGGTTGACGGGCTTGGTGGAGTGTCTTGATTCGTCCCCGGCAACGGCGCCAGAAAATAGCTTGATGTCTACGCCCCCCTCCTTTTCCTGTAGACAGTGTTGGGCCTCCAAGAGCAGAGGTTTGTAGAACAGCAGCAAGTTTCCCTTAAGAGGATCACCCAAGGTTTATCGAACTCAGGGAGGAAGAGGTCAAAGATATCCCTCTCATGCAACCCTGCAACCACAAAGCAAGAAGTCTCTTGTGTCCCCAACACACCAAATAGGTGCACTAGTTCGGCGAAGAGATAGTGAAATACAGGTGGTATGAATAAGTATGAGCAGTAGCAACGTTGCCAGAAAATAGCTTGCTGGCGTGTAGTTGATGGTGGTAGTATTGCAGCAGTAGTAACGCGGTAAAACAGTAAACAAGCAGCGATAGCAGTATTTAGGAACAAGGCCTAGGGATTACACTTTCACTAGTGGACACTCTCAACATTGATCACATAACAGAATAGATAAATGCATACTCTACACTCTTGTTGGATGATGAACACATTGCGTAGGATTACACGAACCCTCAATGCCGGAGTTAACAAGCTCCACAATTCAATGTTCATATTTAAATAACCTTAGAGTGCATGAAAGATTAATTCGACTAAACCAAGTACTAGCATAGCATGCACACTGTCACCTTCATGCTATGTAGGAGGAATAATACACATCAATACTATCATAGCAATAGTTAACTTCATAATCTACAAGAGATCATAATCATAGCATAAACCAAGTACTAACACGGATGCACACACTGTCACCATTACACCGTGCAGGAGGAATAGAACTACTTTAATAACATCACTAGAGTAGCACATAGATAAATTGTGATACAAAATACATTGCAATCATAAAGAGATATAAATAAGCGCTTCACTATGCCATTCATAACAGTGAATAAGTATTCTGTGAAATATAGCCTAAGAGACCCACACGGTGCACACACTGTCACCTTTACACACGTGGGACAAGGAGTCTCCGGAGATCACATGAGTAAAATTCACTTGACTAGCATAACGACATCTAGATTACAAGCATCATCATATGAATCTCAATCATGTAAGGCAGCTCATGAGATTATTGTATTGAAGTACATAGGAGAGAGATGAACCACATAGCTACCGGTACAGCCCCGAGCCTCGATGGAGAACTACTCCCTCCTCATGGGAGCAGCAGCGGTGATGAAGATGGCGGTGGAGATGGCAACGGTGTCGATGGAGAAGCCTTCCGGGGGCACTTCCCCGTTCCGGCGGCGTGCCGGAACAGGAACTCCTGTCCCCCAGATCTTGGCTTCGCGATGGCGGCGGCTCTGGAAGGTTTCTGTGGGTTTCGTCGAACGTATCAGGGTTTTCGCGACGGAGGCTTTAAATAGGCGAAGAGGCGGCGCAGGAGGGCTGACAGGGTGGCCACACCATAGGGGGGCGCGGCCCCCCCCTGGCCGCGCCGGCCTAGGGTTTGGTGGGCCTGTGCCCCCTCTCTGGCGGTTCTCGTGTGTTCTGGATGCTTCCGGGCAAAATAGGAACCTGGGCGTTGATTTCGTCCAATTCCGAGAATATTTCTTTACTAGGATTTCTGAAACCAAAAACAGCAGAAAACAGGAACTGGCACTTCGGCATCTTGTTAATAGGTTAGTTCCAGAAAATGCACGAATATGACATAAAGTGTGCATAAAACATGTAGATAACATCAATAATGTGGCATGGAATATAAGAAATTATCGATACGTCGGAGACGTATCAGCATCCCCAAGCTTAGTTCTGCTCGTCCCGAGCAGGTAAAATGATAACACAGATAATTTCTGGAGTGACATGCCATCATAACCTTGATCATACTATTTGTAAAGCATATGTAGCGAATGCAGCGATCAAAACAATGTGCATGACATGAGTAAACAAGTGAATCATATAGCAAATACTTTTCATGAATAGCACTTCAAGACAAGCATCAATAAGTCTTGCATAAGAGTTAACTCATAAAGCAATAATTCAAAGTAAAGGTATTGAAGCAACACAAAAGAAGATTAAGTTTCAGCGGTTGCTTTCAACTTGTAACATGTATATCTCATGGATATTGTCAACATAGAGTAGTATAATAAGTGCAATATGCAAATATGTAGGAATTAATGCACAGTTCACACAAGTGTTTGCTTCTTGAGGTGGAGAGAAATAGGTGAACTAACTCAACATAAAAGTAAAAGAATGGTCCTCCATAGAGGAAAAGCATCGATTGCTATATTTGTGCTAGAGCTTTGATTTTGAAAACATGAAACAATTTTGTCAACGGTAGTAATAAGGCATATGTATCATGTAAATTATATCTTACAAGTTGCAAGCCTCATGCATAGTATACTAATAGTGCCCGCACCTTGTCCTAATTAGCTTGGACACCGGATCATCACAATGCACATGTTTTAACCAAGTGTCACAAAGGGGTACCTCTATGCCGCCTGTACAAAGGTCTAAGGAGAAAGCTCGCATTGGATTTCTCGCTATTGATTATTCTCAACTTAGACATCCATACCGGGACAACATAGACAACAGATAATGGACTCCTCTTTTATGCATAAGCATGTAACAACAATTAATAATTTTCTCATATGAGATTGAGGATATATGTCCAAAACTGAAACTTCCACCATGGATCATGGCTTTAGTTAGCGGCCCAATGTTCTTCTCTAACAATATGCATGCTTAACCATAAGGTGGTAGATCTCTCTTACTTCAGACAAGACGAACATGCATAGCAACTCACATGAAATTCAACAAAGAGTAGTTGATGGCGTCCCCAGAAACATGGTTATCGCACAACAAGCAACTTAATAAGAGATAAAGTGCATAAGTACATATTCAATACCACAATAGTTTTTAAGCTATTTGTCCCATGAGCTATATATTGTAAGGTGAATGATGGAATTTTAAAGGTAGCACTCAAGCAATTTACTTTGGAATGGCAGAGAAATACCATGTAGTAGGTAGGTATGGTGGACACAAATGGCACAGTGGTTGGCTCAAGTATTTTGGATGCATGAGAAGTATTCCCTCTCGATACAAGGTTTAGGCTAGCAAGGCTATTTGAAACAAACACAAGGATGAACGGCGCAGCAAAACTCACATAAAAGACATATTATAAACATTATAAGACTCTACACCGTCTTCCTTGTTGTTCAAACTCAATACTAGAAATTATCTAGACCTTAGAGAGACCAAATATGCAAACCAAATTTTAGCAAGCTCTATGTATTTCTTCATTAATGGGTGCAAAGTATATGATGCAAGAGCTTAAACATGAGCACAACAATTGCCAAGTATCACATTACCCAAGACATTATAGCAATTACTACATGTATCATTTTCCAATTCCAACCATATAACAATTTAACGAAGAAGAAACTTCGCCATGAATACTATGAGTAGAAACTAAGGACATACTTGTCCATATGCTACAGCGGAGCGTGTCTCTCTCCCATAAAGTGAATGCTAGGATCCATTTTATTCAAACAAAACAAAAAACAAAAACAAACCGACGCTCCAAGCAAAGCACATAAGATGTGATGGAATAAAAATATAGTTTCAGGGGAGGAACCTGATAATGTTGTCGATGAAGAAGGGGATGCCTTGGGCATCCCCAAGCTTAGACGCTTGAGTCTTCTTGATATATGCAGGGGTGAACCACCGGGGCATCCCCAAGCTTAGACTTTTCGCTCTTCTTGATCATAGTATATCATCCTCCTCTCTTGACCCTTGAAAACTTCCTCCACACCAAACTCGAAACAAACTCATTAGAAGGTTAGTGCATAATCAAAAGTTCACATGTTCAGAGGTGACACAATCATTCTTAACACTTCTGGACATTGCCCAAAGCTACTGGAAGGTAATGGAACAAAGAAATCCACCCAACACAGCGAAAGAAGCAATGCGAAATAAAAGGCAGAATCTGTCAAAACAGAACAGTCCGTAAAGATGAATTTTAAAATGGCACCAGACTTACTCAGATGAAAATGCTCAAATTGAATGAAAGTTGCGTACATATCTGAGGATCACTCACGTAAATTGGCATAATTTTCTGAGTTACCTACAGAGAATTTAGCCCAGATTCGTGACAGCAAAGAAATCTGTAACTGTGCAGTAATCCAAATCTAGTATGAACTCTTCTATCAACGACTTTACTTGGCACAACAAAACACAAAACTAAGATAAGGAGAGGTTGCTACAGTAGTAAACAACTTCCAAGACACAAATATAAAACAAAGTACTGTAGCAAAATAACACATGGGTTATCTCCCAAGAAGTTCTTTCTTTATAGCCATTAAGATGGGCTCAGCAGTTTTAATGATGCACTTGCAAGAAATAGTATTTGAAGCAAAAGAGAGCATCAAGAGGCAAATTCAAAACACATTTAAGTCTAACATGCTTCCTATGCATAGGAATCTTGTAAATAAACAAGTTCATTAAGAGCAAAGTAACAAGCATAGGAAGATAAAACAAGTGTAGCTTCAAAAATTTCAGCACATAGAGAGGTGTTTTAGTAACATGAAAATTTCCACAACCATATTTTCCTCTCTCATAATAACTTTCAGTAGTAACATGAGCAAACTCAACAATATAACTATCACATAAAGCATTCTTATCATGAGTCTCATGCATAAAATTATTACTCTCCACATAGGCATAATCAATTTTATTAGTTGTAGTGGGAGCAAATTCAACAAAGTAGCTATCATTATTATTCTCAACATCAAATATAGGAGGCATATTGTAATCATAATCAAATTTATCCTCCATAACAGGCGGTACTAAAAGACCAATATCATTATCATAAATAGGAGGCAAAGTATCATCAAAGTAAATTTTCTCCTCAATGCTTGGGGGAATAAAAAGATCATGAAAATCAGCTTCCCCAAGCTTAGAACTTTCTATATTATTATCAACAATGGTGTTCAAAGCGTTCATACTAATATTACTACCAGCATGCAAATAAGATTCCATAGGTTTTTTAATTTTCGCATCAAACAATCCATGTTTTAAATCAGGAAATAGAATAAGAAGATCATTCTTGTCCATTATGCCAAACTAGTGTAAACAAGAAACAAAAAGTTGCAATTGCAGGATCTAAAGGAAATAGCTTCGAGTACTTACAACGGCGAAAATAGCTTAGTAACCGAGATCCGGAGTGTGAGTACCTTTTACCTTTCCTCCCCGGCAACGGCGCCAGAAAATAGCTTGCTGTCCACAACTGGCGCGTAGTTGACGTGGGAGGTTTAATGGCGGTTGACGGGCTTGGTGGAGTGTCTTGATTCGTCCCCGGCAACGGCGCCAGAAAATAGCTTGATGTCTACGCCCCCCTCCTTTTCCTGTAGACAGTGTTGGGCCTCCAAGAGCAGAGGTTTGTAGAACAGCAGCAAGTTTCCCTTAAGTGGATCACCCAAGGTTTATCGAACTCAGGGAGGAAGAGGTCAAAGATATCCCTCTCATGCAACCCTGCAACCACAAAGCAAGAAGTCTCTTGTGTCCCCAACACACCAAATAGGTGCACTAGTTCGGCGAAGAGATAGTGAAATACAGGTGGTATGAATAAGTATGAGCAGTAGCAACGTTGCCAGAAAATAGCTTGCTGGCGTGTAGTTGATGGTGGTAGTATTGCAGCAGTAGTAACGCAGTAAAACAGTAAACAAGCAGCGATAGCAGTATTTAGGAACAAGGCCTAGGGATTACACTTTCACTAGTGGACACTCTCAACATTGATCACATAACAGAATAGATAAATGCATACTCTACACTCTTGTTGGATGATGAACACATTGCGTAGGATTACACGAACCCTCAATGCCGGAGTTAACAAGCTCCACAATTCAATGTTCATATTTAAATAACCTTAGAGTGCATGAAAGATTAATTCGACTAAACCAAGTACTAGCATAGCATGCACACTGTCACCTTCATGCTATGTAGGAGGAATAATACACATCAATACTATCATAGTAATAGTTAACTTCATAATCTACAAGAGATCATAATCATAGCATAAACCAAGTACTAACACGGATGCACACACTGTCACCATTACACCGTGCAGGAGGAATAGAACTACTTTAATAACATCACTAGAGTAGCACATAGATAAATTGTGATACAAAATACATTGCAATCATAAAGAGATATAAATAAGCGCTTCACTATGCCATTCATAACAGTGAATAAGTATTCTGTGAAATATAGCCTAAGAGACACACACGGTGCACACACTGTCACCTTTACACACGTGGGACAAGGAGTCTCCGGAGATCACATGAGTAAAATTCACTTGACTAGCATAACGACATCTAGATTACAAGCATCATCATATGAATCTCAATCATGTAAGGCAGCTCATGAGATTATTGTATTGAAGTACATAGGAGAGAGATGAACCACATAGCTACCGGTACAGCCCCAAGCCTCGATGGAGAACTACTCCCTCCTCATGGGAGCAGCAGCGGTGATGAAGATGGCGGTGGAGATGCGGTGTCGATGGAGAAGCCTTCCGAGGGCACTTCCCCGTTCCGGCGGCGTGCCGGAACAGGGACTCCTGTCCCCCAGATCTTGGCTTCGCGATGGCGGCGGCTCTGGAAGGTTTCTGTGGGTTTCGTCGAACGTATCAGGGTTTTCGCGACGGAGGCTTTAAATAGGCGAAGAGGCGGCGCAGGAGGGCTGACAGGGTGGCCACACCATAGGGGGGCGCGGGCCCCCCCTGGCCGCGCCGGCCTAGGGTTTGGTGGGCCTGTGCCCCCTCTCTGGCGGTTCTCGTGTGTTCTGGATGCTTCCGGGCAAAATAGGAACCTGGGCGTTGATTTCGTCCAATTCCGAGAATATTTCTTTACTAGGATTTCTGAAACCAAAAACAGCAGAAAACAGGAACTGGCACTTCGGCATCTTGTTAATAGGTTAGTTCCAGAAAATGCACGAATATGACATAAAGTGTGCATAAAACATGTAGATAACATCAATAATGTGGCATGGAACATAAGAAATTATCGATACGTCGGAGACGTATCACACACACCAACAAAATGGCACCGCCGAGTGTAAGCACCGTCATATAGTTGACACCGGTCTTACCTTATTAGCACATGCATTTGTTCCTTTATGTTATTGGAATGATGCCTTTGCTACTGCTTGTTTTCTCATTAACACGCTTCCCAGCCACACCATTGCGATGAAAACACCTCTTTAGAGACTTCTTAATGAAACACCGGACTATACCTTTTATAAGGTGTTCGGGTGCGCTTGCTGGCCACACCTTCGACCCTACAATAATCATAAGCTTGATTTCCATTCGAAGAAGTGTGTGTTTCTGGGCTATAGTTCTCTTCACAAGGGATACAAATGTCTCCATGTTCCGTCTAATCTTGTCTACATATCTAGGGACGTTATTTTTTACGAGAACGTTTTTCCCTTTGCCAACATGCCAAACTCTCATGATCTACCACCTGTTTCGGGGGTCCTCTTTAATTTTGGCTAACCGCTTTATGGATGTTGCACATGCCTTGCCCTTGCTTGCTGACCATGGTGCAGGTATCGGACGCGGAAGTCACCTTGACGTTTTCACTCCAGCGCCATCACATGACCACGTCCATCATGGCCTGCATGGAAATGCGCCAGGCTGCGTGCAGCCATGCACACCGGCTCCTTCCAGCGAGTCTGGCCCCGCCTTGGGCTTCGCACTAGCTGAACCAAGCTCCGCCTCGGGCTCCGCACCAGCTGAGCCAGGCTCTGCCTCGGGCTTCCGCCCTGTCCCACGAGAGGAGAGCGCGTCCACGCTGCCTGGACTGTCGACCACCTTGGGAACACGCTCTGTCACGCCCAGCGAGGTGCATGCGCGCGCGTCTGCGCTGAATGGGCAGCAGCATGCACTGCTGCGTGCGCGCCTACCGCTCCTGCTGACACTGTGCCCCTGCCTGATGTCTCTAACGCAGAAACTTCTGCATGCGGATCTTCTGCAGCATCTGGTGGATGTTCTGCAACACATGCAACTATTGTTTTCCCTGTGCATGTGACAGATCCTATTTGTTCTGATGCAATTCATGTCTCCACTTCAGCAGAGTCAACAACGCCAGTGGTCACGTCACCGACTCCTCCTCCATCGACTGGACCTATGATACGTAGGCGCCATGCAATTCATAAGCCTAAAAAGCGCACTAACGGGACAGTTGTCTGGACTTGTGTGCTTGCAGCTCATGCGGCACAGAAGCATACTCATGAGGCACATGATTACAAAGAAGTGATACGTCTCCAACGTATCTATAATTTCTTGTGTTCCATGCTAGTTTTATGACAATACCTACATGTTTTATTCATACTTTATATCGTTTTGATGTATTTTCCGGCACTAACCTATTAACAAGATGTTGAAGCGCTAGTTCCTGTTTTCTGCTGTTTTTGGTTTCAGAAATCCTACACAGGAAATATTCTCGGAATTGGACGAAACAAAAGCCCACGGTCTTATTTTCCACGGAGGCTTCCAGAACACCGAAGAGGAGACGAAGAGGAGCCACGAGGCAACCACACCCTAGGGGGGCGCGGCCCCACCCCTGGCCGCGCCGCCATGTGGTGTGGGCCCCTCGGGACTCCACCGACATCGCCCCTTCGCCTATATATTCTCTCCGTCGCGAAAACCCTAAAATATCAAGTCATATTCCACGAAGAGTTCCGTAGCCACCGCCATCGCGAAGACAAGTTTCGGGGGACAGAAGTCTCTGTTCGGCACGCCGCCGGGACGGGGAATTGCCCCCGGAATCCATCTCCATGGACTCCATCGCCATCTTCATCGCCGTTGCTGTCTCCCATGATGAGGAGGGAGTAGTTCTCCCCCGAGGCTGAGGGCTCTACCGGTAGCTATGTGGTTCATCTCTCTCTCCCATGGTGTGATCTTTATGAATATGTAGATGTTACTCTTGTCTATTATGCACTCTAGAGGTTACTTTAATATGAACTCCGGATGTTGTGGAGCTTGTTTACTCCGGCTTGAGGGAGCTCTTGTAGCCCTACACAATGAATGGTGTTTGTTATCCAACAAGAGAGTGTTTGAGAGTAGCATTTATTTGTTCATCTATGTGATCATAGGCTTTGCAATCAAGATGTCATATGCTATTCAAGTGTTTTATTATGTGAACTTTGGAGTTACTGTGACCTCGGTGTAATGGTGACAGTGTGTGCGCCGTGTGTAACTCCCTTATGAATTGTGGTGTGTTAGTACCTCCTATGAATGCTCACGGTGATAGTGTGGGGTGTTTATTAGTACTTGGGAATACGCATTTGAGGTGTGCTTTTGCACACTTGCCCAATAAATTTGAGTTCTTTATCCAACAGGAGAGTAGTATGATGAAGTGCTTATATTTATATTCAATTATGATTGCAATGTTGAGAGTGGCCACTACTGAAAGTAGGATCCCTAGGCCTTGTTTTCAAATACTGCAAACATCGCTTATTTACTATTTTACTGCATCTTTACTTCCTGCAATATTTACTTCAGATCGCAATTACCGTTTACCACCATCTATACCACCTGCGTTTTAATATCTCTTCGCCTAACTAGTGCACCTATACATCTGACAAGTGTATTAGGTGTGTTGGGGACACAAGAGACTTCTTATATCTTAATTGCAGGGTTGCTTGAGAGGGATATCTCTGACCTTTACCTCCCCGAGTTCGATAAACCTTGGGTGATCCACTTAAGGGAAACTTGCTACTGTTCTACAAACCTCTGCTCTTGGAGGCACAACACTGTCTACAAGAATAGAAGCACACGTAGACATCAAGCTATTTTTCTGGCGCCGTTGCCGGGGAGGTAAGGTAAAAGGTATTCACATCCTCCGACTACTAAGCTATTTCCTAGCACTGTTGCCGGTGTGTGAGTGCTCGAAGCTATTTCCTTTAGATCGTGCAATTATATCTTTTTGTTTCTTGTTTTTATTTTCACTAGTTAGGCTTAATGGAAAACAACAACAAAATTAGAGATCTTTATGAACTTTATATTGAATTAGGACATGATGTGTTTGAAGAGAGAATTAAGAAACCCATGGAACTTTGTTTGCAAAATAGTTGTAGCAGTGTTATTAGCATGAACTCTTTGAATACTATTATTGCTAATGCTATGGAAGAATTTAAGCTTGGGGAAGCTGGTTGTGATATTTTTAGTCCCCCAAGTTTTGAGGAGAAAATTTTCTTTGATGATACTTTGCCTCCCATTTATGATGATTATAATGATAGTGGTATTTTGGTGCCACCTACTATGGAGGATAAAGTTTATTATGATTTTACCATGCCTGCAATTTATGATAATTACAATGATGGTTGTGATAGTTTTACTCCCACTATTACTAATAAAATTGATTATGCTTATGTGGAGAGTAATGATACTTTTATGCATGTGAATAAGAATGCTTTATGTGATAGTTATATTGTTGAGTTTGTTCATGATGCTATTGAAAGTTATTATGAGAGAGGGAAACATGGTTATATGCATCTTAATAATATTAAGTTTCCCCTCTTTATGTTGAGAATCTTGAAGTTGCGCTTGTGTTGCCTTTCTATGCTTGTTGCATTATGCTTACATGACTTGTTTATTTACAAGATTTCTTTTCATAGGAAGTGGGTTAGACTTAAAAGTGTTTCTTATTTGCTTTTGATGCTCTCTTTTGCTTCAACTCTTATTTCTTGCGAGAGCATCATTAAAATTACTGAGCCCATCTTAATGGCTATAAAGAAAGCACTTCTTGGGAGATAACCCATGTTTTTTTTACTTTGCTACTGTTTTGTTGTGTCTTGAAAGTTGTTACTACTGTAGCAACCTCTCCTTATCATGTTTATTTCATTGTCGTGCCAAGTAAAGTCTTTGATAGTAAAGTTGATACTAGATTTGGATTTCAGCGCAGAAACAGATTTTTACCTGTCACGAATTTGAGTTGATCTCTCTGTAGGAAACTTGTAAAATGCTGAAAACATTCATGCGTGATCCTCAGATATGTACGCAACTTTCGTTCAATTTGAGCTTTTTCATCTGAGCCTGTTAAGTGCCTCGAAAAAATTCATCTTTATGGACTGTTCTGTTTTGACAGATTCTGCCTTTTATTTCGCATTGCCTCTTTTACTGTTTTGAGTGGACTTCTTTGTTCCATTAACTTTCAGTAGCTTTCGGTAATGTCCAGAAGTGTTAAGAATGATTGTGTCCTCTCTGAACATGTGAATTTTTGATTATGCACTAACCCTCTAATGAGTTTGTTTTGAGTTTAGTGTGGAGGAAGTTTTCAAGGGTCAAGAGAGGAGGATGATATAATATGATCAAGAAGAGTGAAAAGTCTAAGCTTGGGGATGCCCCCACGGTTCATCCCTGCATATTTCAAGAAGACTCAAGCATCTAAGCTTGGGGATGCCTTGGGCATCCCCTTCTTCATCGACAACTTATCAGGTCACCTCTATTGAAACTATATTTTTATTCCGTCACATCTTATGTGCTTTACTTGGAGCGTCTATTCATTTTTTTTTGTTTGAATAAAATCAGATCCTAGCATTCCTTGTATTGGAGAAAGACACGCTCCGCTTTTTCATATGAACACTGGTGTTCTTAGCTCTACTTTAATGTTCATGGCGGAGTTGAAAACCGCTTCATTGATTGCTATTTGGTTGGAAACAGAAAATGCTTCATGTGGTAAATGGTATATTGTCTTGAATAATTTGATACTTGGCAATTGTTTTGAGCTCTCATAGATCATGTTTAAGCTCTTGCATCATGTAGTTTAAACCTATTAGTGGAGAACTACCGTAGAGCTTGTGGAAATTTGGATTGCATGATTGATCTCTCTACAGTCTAGATATTTTCTGGTAAAAGTGTTTGAGCAACAAGGAGACAGTGTAGAGTCTTATAATGCTTGCAATATGTTCTTATGTAAGTTTTGCTGTACCGGTTCATACTTGTGTTGCTTCAAACAACCTTGCTAGCCAAAACCTTGTACTGAGAGGAAATGCTTCTCGTGCATCCAAAAACCTTGAGCCAAAACTCATGCCATTTGTGTCCACCATAACTACCTACTATGTGGTATTTCTCTGTCATTCCAAAGTAAATTGCTTGTGTGCTACTGATACGTCTCCGACGTATCGATAATTTCTTATGTTCCATGCCACATTATTGATGTTATCTACATGTTTTATGCACATTTTATGTCATATTCGTGCATTTTCTGGAACTAACCTATTAACAAGATGCCGAAGTGCCGATTCTTGTTTTCTGCTGTTTTTGGTTTCAGAAATCCTAGTAACGAAATATTCTCGGAATTGGACGAAATCAACGCCCAGGGTCCTATTTTGCCACGAAGCTTCCAGAAGTCCGAAGGAGAGACGAAGAGGGGCCACGAGGGGGCCACACCCTAGGGCGGCGCGGCCCCCCCCTTGGCCGCGCGGCCCTGTGGTGTGGGGCCCTCGTGCCGCCTCTTGACCTGCCCTTCCGCCTACAAATAGCCTCCGTGACGAAACCCCCAGTACCGAGAGCCACGATACAGAAAACCTTCCAGAGACGCCGCCGCCGCCGATCCCATCTCGGGGGATCCAGGAGATCGCCTCCGGCACCCTGCCGGAGAGGGGAATCATCTCCCGGAGGACTCTACGCTGCCATGGTCGCCTCCGGTGTGATGTGTGAGTAGTCTACCCCTGGACTATGGGTCCATAGCAGTAGCTAGATGGTTGTCTTCTCCCCATTGTGCTATCATTGTCGGATCTTGTGAGCTGCCTAACATGATCAAGATCATCTATCTGTAATCCTATATGTTGCGTTTGTTGGGATCCGATGAATAGAGAATACTTGTTATGTTGATTATCAAAGTTATATCTATGTGTTGTTTATGATCTTGCATGCTCTCCCGTTACTAGTAGATGCTATGGCCAAGTAGATGCTTGTGACTCCAAGAGGGAGTATTTATGCTCGATAGTGGGTTCATGCCTGCATTGACACCTGGGACAGTGACAGAAAGTTCTAAGGTTGTGTTGTGCTGTTGCCACTAGGGATAAAACATTGATGCTATGTCTAAGGATGTAGTTGTTGATTACATTACGCACCATACTTAATGCAATTGTCTGTTGCTTTGCAACTTAATACTGGAGGGGGTTCGGATGATAACCTGAAGGTGGACTTTTTAGGCATAGATGCAGTTGGATGGCGGTCTATGTACTTTGTCGTAATGCCCAATTAAATCTCACTATACTCATCATGATATGTATGTGCATGGTCATGCCCTCTTTATTTGTCAATTGCCCAACTGTAATTTGTTCACCCAACATGCTGTTTATCTTATGGGAGAGACACCTCTAGTGAACTGTGGACCCCGGTCCAATTCTCTTTATTGAAATACAATCTACTACAATATTGTTCTACTGATTTCTGCAAACAATCATCTTCCACACAATACGGTTAATCCTTTGTTACAGCAAGCCGGTGAGATTGACAACCTCACTGTTTCGTTGGGGCAAAGTACTTTGGTTGTGTTGTGCAGGTTCCACGTTGGCGCCGGAATCCCTGGTGTTGCGCCGCACTACATCCCGCCGCCATCAACCTTCAACGTGCTTCTTGGCTCCTCCTGGTTCGATAAACCTTGGTTTCTTTCTGAGGAAAAACTTGCTGCTGTGCGCATCATACCTTCCTCTTGGGGTTCCCAACGAACGTGTGAGTTACACACCATCAAGCTCTTTTTACGGCGCCGTTGCAGTGAGATCAAGACACGCTGCAAGGGGAGTCTCCACTTCTCAATCTCTTTACTTTGTTTTTGTCTTGCTTAGTTTTATTTACTACTTTGTTTGCTGCACTAAATCAAAATACAAAAAAATTAGTTGCTAGTTTTACTTTATTTGTTATCTTGTTTGCTATATCAAAAACACAAAAAAATTAGTTACTTGCATTTACTTTATCTAGTTTGCTTTATTTACTGTTGCTAAAATGGCCAACCCTGAAAATACTAAGTTGTGTGACTTCACAACCACAAATAATAATGATTTCTTATGCACACCTATTGCTCCACCTGCTACTACAGCAGAATTCTTTGAAATTAAACCTGCTTTACTGAATCTTATTATGCGAGAGCAATTTTCTGGTGTTAGTTCTGATGATGCTGCTGCCCATCTTAATAATTTTGTTGAATTATGTGAAATGCAAAAGTATAAGGATGTAGATGGTGACATTATAAAATTAAAATTGTTCCCTTTCTCATTAAGAGGAAGAGCTAAAGATTGGTTGCTATCTCTGCCTAAGAATAGTATTGATTCATGGACTAAATGCAAGGATGCTTTTATTGGTAGATATTATCCCCCTGCTAAAATTATATCTTTGAGGAGTAGCATAATGAATTTTAAACAATTAGATACTGAACATGTTGCTCAAGCTTGGGAAAGAATGAAATCTTTGGTTAAAAATTGCCCAACCCATGGACTGACTACTTGGATGATCATCCAAACCTTCTATGCAGGACTAAATTTTTCTTCACGGAATTTATTGGATTCAGCTGCTGGAGGTACCTTTATGTCCATCACTCTTGGTGAAGCAACAAAGCTTCTTGATAATATGATGATCAACTACTCTGAATGGCACACGGAAAGAGCTCCACAAGGTAAGAAGGTAAATTCTATCGAAGAAACCTCTTCCTTGAGTGATAAGATTGATGTTATTATGTCTATGCTTGTGAATGATAGGACTAATATTGATCCTAATAATGTTCCATTAGCTTCATTGGTTGCACAAGAAGAACATGTTGATGTGAACTTCATTAAAAATAATAATTTCAACAACAATGCTTACCGGAACAATTCTAGTAACAACTATAGGCCATATCCTTATAATAATGGCAACGGCTATGGTAATTCTTATGGGAATTCTTACAATAATAATAGGAACACACCCCCTGGACTTGAAGCCATGCTTAAAGAATTTATTAGTACACAAACTGCTTTTAACAAATCTGTTGAAGAAAAGCTTGGGAAAATTGATATACTTGCTTCTAAAGTCGATAGTCTTGCTGCTGATGTTGATCTTTTGAAATCGAAATTTTTGCCTAATGAGAATCATCATAATAAAATTGTTACTACAGCAAATGCCATCCAAGTTAGAATTAATGAGAATATAAAATTAATGGCTGAACTGCGTGCTAGGTGGGATAGAGAAGAAAATGAAAAACTAGCTAAAGAGAAGAATGTAGCTAAAGTTTGTACTATTACCACCACTAGTAATGCTAATGCTACACATGTTGCTGCACCTCCTACTAATACTAATAAAAGAATTGGTGTTAGCAATGTTTCCACTTCTAATGCAAAGCGCGAGAAACTGCCTGAAACTGCTAAAACTGCTGAAATCGCACTGTGATAAAGCTGCTGAAATTTTTTCCAACATTGGGGATGATGATCCCATTGCTTTAGATTATAATGGTTTGAATTTTGATGATTGCCACATCTCTGAAGTTATAAAGTTCTTGCAAAAACTTGCTAAAAGTCCTAATGCTAGTGCTATAAATTTGGCTTTCACACATCATATTACAAATGCTCTCATAAAAGCTAGAGAAGAGAAACTAGAGCGCGAAGCCTCTATTCCTAAAAAGCTAGAGGATGGTTGGGAGCCCATCATTAAGATGAAGGTTCAAGATTTTGATTGTAATGCTTTATGTGATCTTGATGCAAGTATTTCTGTTATGCCTAAGAAAATTTATAATATGCTTGACTTGCCACCGCTGAAAAATTGTTATTTGGATGTTAATCTTGCTGATCATTCTACAAAGAAACCTTTGGGGAAAGTTGATAATGTTCGCATTACCGTTAACAATAACCTTGTCCCCGTTGATTTTGTTGTCTTGGATATTGAATGCAATGCATCTTGTCTCATTACATTGGGAAGACCTTTTCTTCGAACTGTTGGTGCTACCATTGATATGAAGGAAGGTAATATAAAATATCAATTTCCTCTCAAGAAAGGTATGGAACACTTCCCTAGAAAGAGAATGAAGTTACCTTTTGATTCTATTATGAGAACAAATTATGATGTTGACACTTCGTCTCTTGATAATACTTGATACACACTTTTTGCGCCTAGCTGAAAGGCGTTAAAGAAAAGCGCTTATGGGAGACAACCCATGTTTTTACCTACAGTACTTTGTTTTTATTTTGTGTCTTGGAAGTTGTTTACTACTGTAGCAACCTCTCCTTATCTTAGTTTTGTGTTTTGTTGTGCCAAGTTAAGCCGTTGATAGAAAAGTTCATACTAGATTTGGATTACTGCGCAGAAACAGATTTCTTTGCTGTCACGAATCTGGGCAAAATACCCCTGTAGGTAACTCAGAAAATTATGCCAATTTACGTGAGTGATCCTCAGATATGTACGCAACTTTCATTCAATTTGGGCATTTTCATTTGAGCAAGTCTGGTGCCATTTTAAAATTCGTCAATACGAACTGTTCTGTTTTGACAGATTCTGCCTTTTATTTCGCATTGCCTCTTTTGCTATGTTGGATGAATTTCTTTGATCCACTAATGTCCAGTAGCATTATGCAATGTCCAGAAGTGTTAAGAATGATTGTGTCACCTCTGAACATGTTAATTTTTATTGTGCACTAACCCTCTAATGAGTTGTTTCGAGTTTGGTGTGGAGGAAGTTTTCAAGGATCAAGAGAGGAGTATGATGCAACATGATCAAGGAGAGTGAAAGCTCTAAGCTTGGGGATGCCCCGGTGGTTCACCCCTGCATATTCTAAGAAGACTCAAGCGTCTAATCTTGGGGATGCCCAAGGCATCCCCTTCTTCATCGAAAACATTATCAGGTTCCTCCCCTGAAACTATATTTTTATTCCATCACATCTTATGTGCTTTGCTTGGAGCGTCGGTTTGTTTTTGTTTTTGTTTTGTTTGAATAAAATGGATCCTAGCATTCACTTTATGGGAGAGAGACACGCTCCGCTGTAGCATATGGACAAGTATGTCCTTAGTTTCTACTCATAGTATTCATGGCGAAGTTTCTTCTTCGTTAAATTATTATATGGTTAGAATTGGAAAATGATACATGTAGTAATTGCTATAAATGTCTTGGGTAATGTGATACTTGGCAATTGTTGTGCTCATGATTAAGCTCTTGCATCATATGCTTTGCACCCATTAATGAAGAAATACATAGAGCATGCTATAATTTGGTTTGCATATTTGGTTTCTCTAAGGTCTAGATAATTTCTAGTATTGAGTTTGAACAACAAGGAAGACGGTGTAGAGTCTTATAATGTTTTCAATATGTCTTTTATGTGAGTTTTGCTGCACCGGTTCATCCTTGTGTTTGTTTCAAATAACCTTGCTAGCCTAAACCTTGTATCGAGAGGGAATACTTCTCATGCATCCAAAATACTTGAGCCAACCACTATGCCATTTGTGTCCACCATACCTACCTACTACATGGTATTTTCCGCCATTCCAAAGTAAATTGCTTGAGTGCTACCTTTAAATTTCCACCATTTACCTTTGCAATATATAGCTCATGGGACAAATAGCTTAAAAACTATTGTGGTATTGAATATGTAATTATGCACTTTATCTCTTATTAAGCTGCTTGTTGTGCGATAACCATGTTTACTGGGGACGCCATCAACTATTCATTGTTGAATTTCATGTGAGTTGCTATGCATGTTCGTCTTGTCTGAAGTAAGAGCGATCTACCACCTTATGGTTAAGCATGCATATTGTTAGAGAAGAACATTGGGCCGCTAACTAAAGCCATGATCCATGGTGGAAGTTTCAGTTTTGGACATATATCCTCAATCTCAAATGAGAAATTTATTAATTGTTGTTACATGCTTATGCATAAAAGAGGAGTCCATTATCTGTTGTCTATGTTGTCCCGGTATGGATGTCTAAGTTGAAGAATAATCAATAGCGAGAAATCCAATGCAAGCTTTCTCCTTAGACCTTTGTACAGGCGGCATAGAGGTACCCCTTTGTGACACTTGGTTAAAACATGTGCATTGTGATGATCCGGTAGTCCAAGCTAATTAGGACAAGGTGCGGGCACTATTAGTATACTATGCATGAGGCTTGCAACTTATAAGATATAATTTACATGATACATATGCTTTATTACTACCGTTGACAAAATTGTTTCATGTTTTCAAAATCAAAGCTCTAGCACAAATATAGCAATCGATGCTTTTCCTCTATGAGGACCATTCTTTTACTTTCAATGTTGAGTCAGTTCACCTATTTCTCTCCACCTCAAGAAGCAAACACTTGTGTGAACTGTGCATTGATTCCTACATACTTGCTTATTGCACTTATTATATTACTCTATGTTGACAATATCCAGGAGATATACATGTTACAAGTTGAAAGCAACCGCTGAAACTTAATCTTCTTTTGTGTTGTTTCAATGCCTTTACTTTGAATTATTGCTTTATGAGTTAACTCTTATGCAAGACTTATTGATGCTTGTCTTGAAGTGCTATTCATGAAAAGTCTTTGCTATATGATTCACTTGTTTACTCATGTCATATACATTGTTTTGATCGCTGCATTCACTACATATGCTTTACAAATAGTATGATCAAGATTATGATGGCATGTCACTCCAGAAATTATCTGTGTTATCGTTTTACCTGCTCGGGACGAGCAGAACTAAGCTTGGGGATGCTGATACGTCTCCGACGTATCGATAATTTCTTATGTTCCATGCCACATTATTGATGTTATCTACATGTTTTATGCACATTTTATGTCATATTCGTGCATTTTCTGGAACTAACCTATTAACAAGATGCCGAAGTGCCGATTCTTTGTTTTCTGCTGTTTTTGGTTTCAGAAATCCTAGTAACGAAATATTCTCGGAATTGGACGAAATCAACGCCCAGGGTCCTATTTTGCCACGAAGCTTCCAGAAGTCCGAAGGAGAGACGAAGAGGGGCCACGAGGGGGCCACACCCTAGGGCGGCGCGGCCCCCCCCTTGGCCGCGCGGCCCTGTGGTGTGGGGCCCTCGTGCCGCCTCTTGACCTGCCCTTCCGCCTACAAATAGCCTCCGTGACGAAACCCCCAGTACCGAGAGCCACGATACGGAAAACCTTCCAGAGACGCCGCCGCCGCCGATCCCTTCTCGGGGATCCAGAGATCGCCTCCGGCACCTCGCCGGAGAGGGGAATCATCTCCCGGAGGACTCTACGCCGCCATGGTCGCCTCCGGTGTGATGTGTGAGTAGTCTACCCCTGGACTATGGGTCCATAGCAGTAGCTAGATGGTTGTCTTCTCCCCATTGTGCTATCATTGTCGGATCTTGTGAGCTGCCTAACATGATCAAGATCATCTATCTGTAATCCTATATGTTGCGTTTGTTGGGATCCGATGAATAGAGAATACTTGTTATGTTGATTATCAAAGTTATATCTATGTGTTGTTTATGATCTTGCATGCTCTCCGTTACTAGTAGATGCTCTGGGCAAGTAGATGCTTGTGACTCCAAGAGGGAGTATTTATGCTCGATAGTGGGTTCATGCCTGCATTGACACCTGGGACAAAGGATGTGAAAGTTCTAAGGTTGTGTTGTGCTGTTGCCACTAGGGATAAAACATTGATGCTATGTCTAAGGATGTAGTTGTTGATTACATTACGCACCATACTTAATGCAATTGTCTGTTGCTTTGCAACTTAATACTGGAGGGGGTTCGGATGATAACCTGAAGGTGGACTTTTTAGGCATAGATGCAGTTGGATGGCGGTCTATGTACTTTGTCGTAATGCCCAATTAAATCTCACTATACTCATCATGATATGTATGTGCATGGTCATGCCCTCTTTATTTGTCAATTGCCCAACTGTAATTTGTTCACCCAACATGCTGTTTATCTTATGGGAGAGACACCTCTAGTGAACTGTGGACCCCGGTCCAATTCTCTTTACTGAAATACAATCTACTGCAATATTGTTCTACTGATTTCTGCAAACAATCATCTTCCACACAATACGGTTAATCCTTTGTTACAGCAAGCCGGTGAGATTGACAACCTCACTGTTTCGTTGGGGCAAAGTACTTTGGTTGTGTTGTGCAGGTTCCACGTTGGCGCCGGAATCCCTGGTGTTGCGCCGCACTACATCCCGCCGCCATCAACCTTCAACGTGCTTCTTGGCTCCTCCTGGTTCGATAAACCTTGGTTTTTTTCTGAGGGAAAACTTGCTGCTGTGCGCATCATACCTTCCTCTTGGGGTTCCCAACGAACGTGTGAGTTACACGCCATCAGCTACCTTTAAAAATTTCATTCCTTGTCTTTGCAATAGATAGCTCATGGGAAAATAGCTTAAAAACTATTGTGGTATTGAATATGTCGCTTATGTATCTTATTTCTTATAAGTTGCTTGTTGAGCGGTAACCATGTTTCTGGGGACACCATCAACTTTTTACACCTTTATTGAATATCATGTGAGTTGCTATGCATGTTCGTCTTGTCTGAAGTAAGGGTGATTTATCATGATTAAATGGTTTGAGCATGCATATTGTTAGAGAAGAACATTGTGTTGGAGATATGCCCAAGAGGCAATAATAAAATGGTTATTATAATATATCTTTGTTTTTATGATAATGTTTACATACCATGCTATAATTGTATTAACCGAAACATTGATACATGTGTGATATGTAGACAACAAAGAAGTCTCTAGTATGCCTCTTAAAATAGCTTGTTGATTAATGGATGATTAGTTTCATAATCATGAACATTGGATGTTATTAATAACAAGGTTATATCATTATATGAATGATGTAATGGACACACCCAATTAAGCGTAGCATAAGATCTCGTCATTAAGTTATTTGCTATAAGCTTTCGATACATAGTTACCTAGTCCTTATGACCATGAGATCATGTAAATCACTTATACCGGAAAGGTACTTTGATTACATCAAACGCCACTGCGTAAATGGGTGGTTATAAAGGTGGGATTAAGTATCCGGAAAGTATGAGTTGAGGCATATGGATCAACAGTGGGATTTGTCCATCCCGATGACGGATAGATATACTCTGGGCCCTCTCGGTGGAATGTCGTCTAATGTCTTGCAAGCATATGAATAAGTTCATAAGAGACCACATACCACGGTACGAGTAAAGAGTACTTGTCAGGAGACGAGGTTGAACAAGGTATAGAATGATACCGAAGATCAAACCTCGGACAAGTAAAATATCGCGTGACAAAGGGAATTGGTATTGTATGTGAATGGTTCATTCGATCACTAAAGTCATCGTTGAATATGTGGGAGCCATTATGGATCTCCAGATCCCGCTATTGGTTATTGGTCGGAGTGATTAACTCAACCATGTCCGCATAGTTCACGAACCGTAGGGTGACACACTTAAAGTTGGATGTTGAAATGGTAGAACTTGAATATGGAATGGAGTTCGAATATTTGTTCAGAGTCCCGGATGAGATCCCGGACATCACGAGGAGTTCCGGAATGGTCCGGAGAATAAGATTCATATATAGGAAGTCATATTCCAAGTTTGGAAATGATCCGGTGCATTTATGGCAGGTTCTAGAAGGTTCTAGAAAAGTCCGGAAGAATGGCACTTTGGAAAGTGGAGTCCCGAAGAGACTCCACTTGCATGACCAGCCAACCCTAAAGGGGAGGAGTCCAAGGTGGAATCCCCTAGGGTGGCCGGCCAACCCACCTCAAGGAAAGGTGGGAGTCCCACCTTGGGTAGGACTCCCTCCTTGAGTAGGTTTCCCACATATGGGAGGTTTTAGTGTTGGGGTCTTATTCGAAGACTTGGACTAGAACTCTTGGGGCTTCCACCTATATAATGAGGGGCATAGAGAGGGGGCTGACCACTTCAAGCCTCAGCCTTGGCCGCACCCCTTAGAGGGCCGGCGCCCAACCCCCCTCTCTCCCCAAACCCTAGCGGTCTCTCTCCTCCACCACATCCCGCACGCTTAAGCGAAGCTCCGCCGGATTTCTCCACCACCACCGACACCACGCCGTCGTGCTGTCGGATTCAAGAGGAGCTACTACTTCCGCTGCCCGCTGGAACGGGGAGGTGGACGTCGTCTTCATCAACAACCGAACGTGTGACCGAGTACGGAGGTGCTGCCCGTTCGTGGCACCGGAACCGATCGTGATCAAGATCTTCTACGCGCTTTTGCAAGCGGCAAGTGAACGTCTACCGCAGCAACAAGAGCCTCCTCTTGTAGGCTTTGGAATCTCTTCAAGGGTGAGACTCGATACCCCCTCGTTGCTACCGTCTTCTAGATTGCATCTTGGCTTGGATTGCGTGTTCGCGGTAGGAAATTTTTTGTTTTCTATGCAACGTTATCCTACAGTGGTATCAGAGCCGTGTCTCTGCATAGATGGTTGCACGAGTAGAACACAATGGTTTTGTGGGCGTTGATGCTCTTGTTGTTTTTAGTTTGAGTACTTTGCATCTTTGTGGCATAGTGGGATGAAGCGGCTCGGACTAACTTTACATGACCGCGTTCATGAGACTTGTTCCTCGTTCGACATGCAACTTGTATTGCATAAGAGGCTTTGCGGGTGTCTGTCTCTCCTACTATAGTGAAGATTCAATTTACTCTTCTATTGACAACATTAGTATCACCATTGTGGTTCATGTTCGTAGGTAGATTAGATCTCTCTCGAAAACCCTAAACCACGTAAAATATGCAAACCAAATTAGAGACGTCTAACTTGTTTTTGCAGGGTTTGGTGATGTGATATGGCCATGATGTGATGATGAATATGTATGAGATGATCATTATTGTATTGTGGCAACCGGCAGGAGCCTTATGGTTGTCTTTAAATTTCATGTTGAGTAGTATTTCAAAGTAGTTGTAATAGTTGCTACATGAGGTGAACAATCATGAAGACGGCGCCATGGACCTTGACGCTACGCCGACGATGATGGAGATCATGCCCGTTGATGATGGAGATCATGTCCGTGCTTTGGAGATGAAGATCAAAGGCGCAAAGACAAAAGGGCCATATCATATCACATATGAATTGCATGTGATGTTAATCCTTTATGCATCTTATTTTGCTTAGAACGCGACGGTAGCATTATAAGATGATCCCTCACATTAATATCAAGATAATAAAGTGTTCTCCCCTCGTATGCACCGTTGCCAAAGTTCGTCGTTTCAAAGCATCTCGTGATGATCGGATGTGATAGATTCAACGTTCATATACAACGGGTGTAAGCCATGTTGCACGCGCGGAATACTTGGGTTTGCTTGACGAGCCTAGCATGTACAGACATGGCCTCGGGACAACGGAAACCGAAAGGTTGAACACGAGTCATATGGATGATATGATCAACATGTTGATGTTCACCATTGAAGCTACATCATCTCACGTGATGATCGGTTTTGGTGTAGTGGATTTGGATCGTGTACCACTTAACAACTATGAGGGATGTTGTATTAAGTGGGAGTTCATTAGTAATTAGATTAAAACATGAACTAATTATCATAAACATAGTCTGAGTAGTATTTTGAATTAATTTTGTAGTATTGGCATCCGTATTCTACCATGCGCTAGTCTTGTAATTGAGATAGAAATACTGTTAAAATCTGACAAGAAACTTTACGGACTGGTACCGTATTGTTAAAGAATCAAGAATTGATTAAGTCCTACTGCAAACTTTTAGTAAACCTCACATTGTTGATTCAAAGAGCTATGGTTTCAATTAGTAACTAAAGTTATCTTATCTCCGTAAAACTTGAAGTTCAAATCTGTTTGAAAAGTAAGGAGCTGAAAATTTAGTTTTCAGAAATAATCAAGGTATGAGATATATGTGATATCTAAGACCTTATTGCAAGATGATAGAATATAATTTGGTGAGACTACATAAACTCATAAGTTTTATGGGAATGTATGAAGGTTGAAGATGCCAGGCGTCACAATCCTCCAACTATTGGGGCACTAACGATATTCGCATATCCATGAAGTTATCATCCTTAGTATGCACCGTTGCTAAGACTCGTCGTATCGAAGCATCACGTGATGATCGGGTGTGATAGATTCTACGTGTGCATACAACGGGTGCAAGCCAGATTTGCACATGCGAATACTAAGGTTAAACTTTATGAGCCTAGCATGTATAGACATGGTCTCAGAAAGTTGTCATGAATTGATGGATAAAATTATGAGTGAAATTGTTCATCATATTACAAAGTTACTAATAGTAAAATCTAGAACACTTGTCATATGATGATCAACTTCAAAATAAGAACCTCAAGGTTATTGGTATTAGACCAACAAACCTAGAAGTTATTGATGTTGAAGTGTTTTTCTGAATAATGAGGAAAACTAAAAGAGAAACTGCAAAAGATATTTTGGCAGAAAAGAAAGAAAAGACTAGAAAGTCTAGCTCAGGTGTATATAAATGATATACATGTTATGGTTGTATTCCTAGTTAGGTCACACTATGAAATTCTTGGGTATTAGTACCATATTGGTTGGTATGAAGTGTCATACAAAACAAAGCAATACAAGAATACAATGGCCTAAGTGACTGACAAGGAATATGATAAGAATGCACGTCTGGAACAAAAATAAAGTGTTATTATGTTCGTCGTTGGCATTCTATCTAGCCCTTAGAATTTATAATAAAGAACTTAATAATTGTTATTTTGCTCTGGTCAAATGAAAACAATGAGTTGTTCAAATTATGACATTACTCCATGTATGATGGATAAGTTATTATAAATCTTAATGGTGAAACACACATACATAACACTGACGCTAAAATGCCATAAGGCAAATGATTTGAATTCCACTTATTTGTGGAACCGCCATTTAGGTCATATTAGAAAGGAACGCATGAAGGAACTCCATACAAATGGATTTTTGGAGTCATTTGATTTTTGAATCATTTGGCGCTTGCAAATCTTTTCTAAAAGAGAATGATTAAAATACCGTTCATAGGCCAAGAGTTGAACGGTCAACAAACTTAGTGGAAAAATACATAATGATGTATATGGTTCACTGAGCATAGTTGTGTGCGGGAGATTCTTCTACTTCATGAAAACTTTCAACAATGAATTGAGTATATATATGTGGATATATTCGATAAGGAAGAAGTTTGAAACTTTTGAATGGGTTCAAATAAATTTCAGCATGAAGTGGAAATCATCGTAATAGAAAAGTCAAATATCTATGATTGGATCATGGTGGAAATATTTGAATTACAAGTTTTAGCAAACATCTAAGAGAGTTATGAAATTGTTCTACAACTCACATTTCTTGGAGTATCATAATGATGATATAGTATCCGAGAGATGTATCCAAACCTTGTTGGATTAATGATGAAATAAATGACGCCATTATATTTTTTGTGGATTATGCTTTAGAGACTACCGCTTTTACACTGAATAGAGCATCATCATGATCCGATGAAATGACACCATACAAGTTATGGCATGGGTATAAACCCTAATAGTCCTTTCTTTAAATTTTGGTCTAAGAGTTTACAACCAAAATCGGATGAATGTCTTTGTTGGTTATCCCAGAGATTTGATTGGGAATTCTTCCCACGAGACAAAGACAAAAGTGTTTGTCAATGTTTCTTATTTCCAAGAAATTGTTTCTAGCGAAGTATTTGAGTGGGAGGACAATAGAACTTGATAAGGTTTATGAACCTGAGCATAATGATCAGAGTAGCGCAACATCGGAAATTGGTTCCGGAAGCGATCGTAACGATCATGGCTCCCATGACTACAAAGTGTTTTAGCCATGAAGATCGAAGTACATATTGAACCTTGTAGGTATGGTTTACTTTGTGATCAAATAAATGATTTGTGGACAAAGGATTGATTTTGAACAATGATAAACCAACTACAAACAAAGAAGTTATGATGGGCCCACGACTCGTTAAAATGGCTATACGCCATGAAATCCAAGATAGATGAATACTTTTTGAAAGTAAATAGATCTATAAAATTGATGGACTTGGATGAAATATCCTTGAAGAAGCTCGACTTGTTGAAAAGTTGTTTACAACAAAGTTCAAAGAGTTGAGTACGATAAGATTATATCTTCCATAGCAATGCTTATAGTCTATGTGGATTATTCTAGTAATCACTACATATTTCTTTTATGAGATATGCTAGTAGGATGGCATAATACACTACTTAACAGAAGTGTGTATTAAAGGTGTATACAAGATACAACCAATTGATTTGCTAGTCCGTAAAATACTAGATAGGTATACGAACTTCAATTGGATGAAGTGAGTATCACGGAGTTGGAATCTTCACCAGATGAAATAATCAAAGATTTTTTGATTTCATCAGAGACGATGAAGAGACTTGCATTTGCAAGAAATTAAGTGGGAGCGCTGAGACATATTTATAATACTTATGTAGATGACATATAGTTGGTTATAAATGATGTAATTATATACTTGATTAAAAGGTTTCATTGAAGAAATTAACTTCAATGAAAGGATATAGACAGAAACAAATTTTGTGTCAAGATCTATAAAGATAGATTAAAACACATAATATGTTTAAGTCAAAGTACATAGAATAGATATTGAAATAGTTCAATATAGAAAATATTCTTGTCATGTTAAGTTTTAACAAGACTTGAGTGTATCTGACACTCAATGAGTAAAAATACATGAGTGATTATAGATCACGAATAATATGTACACAATCAGATGTCATGTGCTATAAAGTGTTATAAGCATATATCAGAATGATTCATATGATGATCATTGGACGACAGTAAGAGTATCCTTGAGTACTTTAGAAGAAACCAAGGATATATATATAGTTTTGTATGGGAAATGACAAACAAATCGCTGTAAGATGTTGCATCGATATTTGTTTTGTCACATATGAAAATAAAATTTCAATCTCAAATTAGACTACGTGTTGTTTAAAAGGTAGCACGATGAGCTAGAAGTTGTCTATGCTAGATTTAGAAGATTTCTAAATATTGTGACGGATTCTACAAACGAAGGCAGAGTATGTCATTGTTTTGACAATGACTGAGGATGTTAAGTCAAGAAGTTCTTTGAGAACTTGGTGTAGTTCCGACAAAATCAGAACTTTGAAGCTATATTGTGTGTGACAATATTAGTGACATATTTCAGACCGCGGAATTAAGGTTTCACCAGAAGACCAAACATATTTAATGCCAACTCATTTGGAAAATGAGTGATGCGTTAAGATGCAAATGAATTGCAAAATACATATGTTTCTGAGCGTGTCAGATCCGTTGACTAAAACCTCTCCCGTAAGCAAAACATGATAAAGCACCGGAAGGCCAAGGTGTTATATCTTTACAAATGTAAACTAGATTATTGACTCTAGTGCAAGTGGGAGACTGTTGGAGATATGCCCAAGAGGCAATAAAAAAATGGTTATTATAATATATCTTTGTGTTTATGATAATGTTTACATACCATGCTATAATTGTATTAACCGAAACATTGATACATGTGTGATATGTAGACAACAAAGAAGTCTCTAGTATGCCTCTTAAACTAGCTTGTTGATTAATGGATGATTAGTTTCATAATCATGAACATTGGATGTTATTAATAACAAGGTTATATCGTTATATGAATGATGTAATGGACACACCCAATTAAGCGTAGCATAAGATCTCGTCATTAAGTTATTTGCTATAAGCTTTCGATACATAGTTACCTAGTCCTTATGACCATGAGATCATGTAAATCACTTATAACGGAAAGGTACTTTGATTACATCAAACGCCACTGCGTAAATGGGTGGTTATAAAGGTGGGATTAAGTATCCGGAAAGTATGAGTTGAGGCATATGGATCAACAGTGGGATTTGTCCATCCCGATGACGGATAGATATACTCTGGGCCCTCTCGGTGGAATGTCGTCTAATGTCTTGCAAGCATATGAATAAGTTCATAAGAGACCACATACCACGGTACGAGTAAAGAGTACTTGTCAGGAGACGAGGTTGAACAAGGTATAGAATGATACCGAAGATCAAACCTCGGACAAGTAAAATATCGCGTGACAAAGGGAATTGGTATTGTATGTGAATGGTTCATTCGATCACTAAAGTCATCGTTGAATATGTGGGAGCCATTATGGATCTCCAGATCCCGCTATTGGTTATTGGTCGGAGTGATTAACTCAACCATGTCCGCATAGTTCACGAACCGTAGGGTGACACACTTAAAGTTGGATGTTGAAATGGTAGAACTTGAATATGGAATGGAGTTCGAATATTTGTTCGGAGTCCCGGATGAGATCCCGGACATCACGAGGAGTTCCGGAATGGTCCGGAGAATAAGATTCATATATAGGAAGTCATATTCCAAGTTTGGAAATGATCCGGTGCATTTATGGCAGGTTCTAGAAGGTTCTAGAAAAGTCCGGAAGAATGGCACTTTGGAAAGTGGAGTCCCGAAGAGACTCCACTTGCATGACCAGCCAACCCTAAAGGGGAGGAGTCCAAGGTGGACTCCCCTAGGGTGGCCGGCCAACCCACCTCAAGGAAAGGTGGGAGTCCCACCTTGGGTAGGACTCCCTCCTTGAGTAGGTTTCCCACATATGGGAGGTTTTAGTGTTGGGGTCTTATTCGAAGACTTGGACTAGAACTCTTGGGGCTTCCACCTATATAATGAGGGGCATAGAGAGGGGGCTGACCACTTCAAGCCTCAGCCTTGGCCGCACCCCTTAGAGGGCCGACGCCCAACCCCCCTCTCTCCCCAAACCATAGCGGTCTCTCTCCTCCACCACATCCCGCACGCTTAAGCGAAGCTCCGCCGGATTTCTCCACCACCACCGACACCACGCCGTCGTGCTGTCGAATTCAAGAGGAGCTACTACTTCCGCTGCCCGCTGGAACGGGGAGGTGGACGTCGTCTTCATCAACAACCGAACGTGTGACCGAGTACGGAGGTGCTGCCCGTTCGTGGCACCGGAACCGATCGTGATCAAGATCTTCTATGTGCTTTTGCAAGCGGCAAGTGAACGTCTACCGCAGCAACAAGAGCCTCCTCTTGTAGGCTTTGGAATCTCTTCAAGGGTGAGACTCGATACCCCCTCGTTGCTACCGTCTTCTAGATTGCATCTTGGCTTGGATTGCATGTTCGCGGTAGGAATTTTTTTGTTTTCTATGCAACGTTATCCTACACATTGGGCCGCCAACCAAAGCCATGTATCATGGTGGAAGTTTCAGTTTGGACATTAATCCTCAATCTCTTATGAGAATATTATCTGTTGTTGAATGCTTAAGCATTAAAAAGAGGAGTCCATTATCTGTTTACTATGTTGTCCCGGTATGGATGTCCTCAAGTTGAGATCTATCAAAACTGAGAAATCAAATGCGATCTATCTCCTTGGACCTTTGTACAGGTGGCATAGAGGTACCCCTTTGTGACACTTGGTTGAAACATATGTAATGCAATGATAATCCATGGAAATCCGAGCTAATTAGGACAAGGTGCGGGCACTATTGGTATTCGATGCATGAGGCTTGCAACTTATAAGAGGTTTTATGCATAACACATATGAATTATTAATACCGTTGACAAAATTGTTTCCATGTTTTCAAAATAAAAAGCTCTAGCACATGAGTAATCCCTGCTTCCCTCTGCGAAGGGCCTTTCTTTTACTTTATGTTGAGTCAGTTTACCTACTTCTTTCTATCTTAGAAGCAAACACTTGTGTCAACTGTGTGCATTGATTCTTACATGTTTACTTATTGCACTTGTTATATTACTTTATGTTGACAACTATCCATGAGATATACATGTTACAAGTTGAAAGCAATTGCTGAAACTTAATCATCCTTTGTGTTGCTTCAAAACCTTCTATTAAGAATCTATTGCTTTATGAGTTAACTCTTATGCAAGAATTATTGATGCTTGTCTTGAAAGTACTATTCATGAAAAGTCTTTGCTATATGATTCAGTTGTTTAATCATTATCTTTACCATTGCTTTGAATCACTTCATTCATCTCATATGCTTTACAATAGTATTGATCAAGATTATGTTGGTAGCATGTCACTTAAGAAATTATCCTTGTTATCGTTTACCTACTCGAGGGCGTGTAGGAACTAAGCTTGGGGATGCTTGATACGTCTCCAACGTATCTATAATTTCTTATGTTCCATGCTAGTTTTATGACAATACCTAAATGTTTTATTCATACTTTATATCGTTTTGATGCATTTTCCGGCACTAACCTATTAACAAGATGCCGAAGCGCCAATTCCTGTTTTCTGCTGTTTTTGGTTTCAGAAATCCTACACAGGAAATATTCTCGGAATTGGACGAACCAAAAGCCCACGGTCTTATTTTCCACGGAGGCTTCCAGAACACCGAAGAGGAGACGAAGAGGAGCCACGAGGCAACCACACCCTAGGGGGGCGCGACCCCACCCCTGGCCGTGCCGCCATGTTGTGTGGGCCCCTCGGGACTCCACCGACATCGCCCCTTCGCCTATATATTCTCTCCGTCGTGAAAACCCTAAAATATCAATTCATATTCCACGAAGAGTTCCGTAGCCGCCGCCATCGCGAAGACAAGTTTCGGGGGACAGAAGTCTCTGTTCCGGCACGCCGCCGGGACGGGGAATTGCCCCCGGAATCCATCTCCATGGACTCCATCGCCATCTTCATCGCTGTTGCTGTCTCCCATGATGAGGAGGGAGTAGTTCTCCCCCGAGGCTGGGGGCTCTACCGGTAGCTATGTGGTTCATCTCTCTCCCATGGTGTGATCTTTATGAATATGTAGATGTTACTCTTGTCTATTATGCACTCTAGAGGTTACTTTAATATGAACTCCGGATGTTGTGGAGCTTGTTTACTCCGGCTTGAGGGAGCTCTTGTAGCCCTACACAATGAATGGTGTTTGTTATCCAACAAGAGAGTGTTTGAGAGTAGCATTTATTTGTTCATCTATGTGATCATAGGCTTTGCAATCTAGATGTCATATGCTATTCAAGTGTTTTATTATGTGAACTTTGGAGTTACTGTGACCTCGGTGTAATGGTGACAGTGTGTGCGCCGTGTGTAACTCCCTTATGAATTGTGGTGTGTTAGTACCTCCTATGAATGCTCACGGTGACAGTGTGGGGTGTTTATTAGTACTTGGGAATACGCCTTTGAGGTGTGCTTTTGCACACTTGCCCAATGAATTTGAGTTCTTTATCCAACAGGAGAGTAGTATGATGAAGTGCTTATATTTATATTCAATTATGATTGCAATGTTGAGAGTGGCCACTAGTGAAAGTAGGATCCCTAGGCCTTGTTTCCAAATACTGCAAACATCGCTTATTTACGGTTTTACTGCATCTTTATTTCCTGCAATATTTACTTCAGATCGCAATTACCGTTTACAACCATCTATACCACCTGCGTTTTAATATCTCTTCACCGAACTAGTGCACCTATACATCTGACAAGTGTATTAGGTGTGTTGGGGACACAAGAGACTTCTTGTATCTTAATTGCAGGGTTGCTTGAGAGGGATATCTCTGACCTCTACCTCCCTGAGTTCGATAAACCTTGGGTGATCTACTTAAGGGAAACTTGTTGCTGTTCTATAAACCTCTACTCTTGGAGGCCCAACACTGTCTACAAGAATAGAAGCACACATAGACATCAAAAAGCTCCTCGTACTTCTCACTGGCGTGATGCTATGGAGACTGAGTTTTCTACTCTTTAGGCTAATCAGACTTGGCACTTGGTTCCTCCTGTTTCTGGTGTGAACTTAATTGATTCTCGGTGGGTGTTCAAGGTGAAGCTTCATGCAGATGGTTCCATTGAGCGGTACAAGGCACGTCTTGTTGCAAAAGGATACAAAGTGCGTTATGGTCTGGGTTATGATGAGACTTTCAGTCCGATGGTCAAGCCAACTACCATTCGTCTGTTGCTTACCATGGCTCTCTCTCACAATGAGCACCTCCGTCAGCTCGATATTCAGAATGCTTTCCTTAATGGTTTTCTAGATGAAGAGGTATATATGCGCCAACCACCTGGTTTTGTTGATCCCGATAAGCATCATCACTATTGCAAGCTCGTTAGGTCTCTATATGGACTAAAGCAAGCTCCTCGTGCTTGGCATGCATGTCTCAGTTCTATGCTTGGCTCCTTGGGGTTCTCTCCTTCTATGGCTGATATGTCGTTATTTGTTCTTCGATGTTCTGGTCTTACAGTTTATCTACTAGTTTATGTTGATGATATCATTGTTCTCAACTCTATAGCTGCTGCTATTCCCAAGTTGATCAGCCAGCTTCGCTCTGATTTCTCTGTCAAGGATCTTGGTGTTCTGCATTATTTTCTGGGGACAACCTAAGCCCACTATCTGGCGATGCATCCTCCATGGACACAGAGGAATACAACCGTGTTATGAAGGAGTTGGAGGATGAGGAGAAAGCGGAGGCAGAATCCGTCCCGCCAAAGGAGGTCCTCATGACCTTAACTAGGCTGGAGCAAGGAACTGAGGCCGGAGCGACTCCGCCCAACGCCGGAATTCCAGGCCCGTCAAATCGGAGACCCCGCAACGAGTGCGCTATCGCATCGTGCCGGATCCTGGAGAAGGACATGTCCTCGAACACGGGGAAGACATGTCCATAGAAGATCTCGCTACAGCAGCAGGCCGGGGTGCCATTGCAAACTCCGAAGTCCTAACCAAGACAATAACTCCAGAAGAAGCCGCAGACCCAGAAGCTCTAGAAGCCAAAAGGAAGGAACTGATGGCTACCGCTGAAAGGTTTGCTAATACTGCAGTAGTAATGCTGGAGGAAAGGCAAGATGCGGAGGAGCTGCTGGAACAAGTCGAAGAGAAAGAGCGCACTACCGTAGAATAGTTGCATAAGGCCAAAACACTCAGAGAGCAGTGGGAGATGATGATAGGTGATGCCAGCAAGGAAGCAGAAAGGATCTGACGGGAAGCCATTCGCCCTCGCAAGATCAACTTTGACACCCCCACCAATCATCAGCCGCTCGCAACTCCGAAGGATAACATGATGAAGGTTGTGGAGATTTTGGCCAAAAACGATGAGGAAATCGACATCAACCACCTCTGCACACTCGACGCTTCTGCAATGAAGCAACAGAGTAAGGCAAATACTTCGCGCAGGATGGAATCCAATCCGGAGCTATGTGTATCCACCGCGCAGAAGGATGCCTCGGGAAGGGAGCGTCGTGACGAAGAATCGCGCACCAGATCCACGGAGCGCAGAAGAAGAACCAGAGAACATCCAAATCCGATCCATGTACCCTCGAAAACACCTCCAACGGATCCAAACAAGGGAAAGGACCCGATGTACACTGGCAGGGACAAGTACCGAAACCCGTCACCTCCGTCCCGGAACCCGCGTCCTCCTCCGCCACCTCGCTGACATAGTCCAGCCGGAAACACCAGACCCCATGGCCCTGGTGGAATAAACATCCGCGACAACATGTTCCCTCAGGGGAATCGAGTGCATGCCTGAGCCCCGCAGGAGCCGGAACGAAGAACGCGAGCGTGAGCCCCGCAGAAGCCGGAACGAGGGAGGCGACCGCCATCATGGAGAAGGCAGCCACCGAAGCCGGAGTCAGCAGCAAGAAGGACGCAGAGACCAAGAAGGTGGAAGCAAAAGGTCTCATCGCCCCCCTCGCAAATCTCCCTCCCCACCACCCAGTGGAGGAGGTGGAGGCCGAAGATCCCGTTCCCGCTTAAAATCTCCTGCCCGCAACGGATCGCGTGACGCACGGGAACGTCTCAACGAGTACAGAGATGAATACGTCGGTCCAAAGTGCTTTGGCGGGATGATTCAAGAGGAACCAAAGCCAAAAGGCTTGAACATCAAGCTACCCGGAAATCTGAAGCATTATGATGGCAGTGAAAGGCCCGATACCTGGATTGCTGACTACTTCAACGCAATTAGCTTTGCCGGAGGGACCCCCAATGTGGCATGCCGCATGCTCGAGTTGTACCTTGTTGGTCCGGCCCGTATTTGGCTCAGCGACTGATACATCTCCGACGTATCGATAATTTCTTATGTTCCATGCCACATTATTGATGTTATCTACATGTTTTATGCACACTTTATGTCATATTCGTGCATTTTCTGGAACTAACCTATTAACAAGATGCCGAAGTGCCAGTTGTTGTTTTCTGCTGTTTTTGGTTTCAGAAATCCTAGTAAGGAAATATTCTCGGAATTGGACGAAATTAACGCCCAGGGGCCTATTTTACCACGAAGCTTCCAGAAGTCCGAAGACGAAACGAAGTGGGGCCACAGGGTGCCCAAACCCTAGGGCGGCGCGGCCCCCCCCTTGGCCGCGCCGGCCTATGGTGTGGGGCCCCTGTGCCCCCTCCTGACTTGCCCTTCCGCCTACTTAAAGCCTCCGTGACGAAACCCCCAGTACCGAGAGCCACGATACGGAAAACCTTCCAGAGACGCCACCAACGCCGATCCCATCTCGGGGGATCCAGGAGATCGCCTCCGGCACCCTGCCGGAGAGGGGAATCATCTCCCGGAGGACTCTACGCCGCCATGGTCGCCTCCGGAGTGATGTGTGAGTAGTCTACCCCTGGACTATGGGTCCATAGCAGTAGCTAGATGGTTGTCTTCTCCCCATTGTGCTATCATTGTCGGATCTTGTGAGCTGCCTAACATGATCAAGATCATCTATCTGTAATTCTATATGTTGCGTTTGTTGGGATCCGATGAATAGAGAATACTTGTTATGTTGATTATCAAAGTTATATCTATGTGTTGTTTATGATCTTGCATGCTCTCCGTTACTAGTAGATGCTCTGGCCAAGTAGATGCTTGTAACTCCAAGAGGGAGTATTTATGCTCGATAGTGGGTTCATGCCTGCATTGACACCTGGGACAGTGACAGAAAGTTCTAAGGTTGTGTTGTGCTGTTGCCACTAGGGATAAAACATTGATGCTATGTCTAAGGATGTAGTTGTTGATTACATTACGCACCATACTTAATGCAATTGTCTGTTGCTTTGCAACTTAATACTGGAAGGGGTTCGGATGATAACCTGAAGGTGGACTTTTTAGGCATAGATGCAGTTGGATGGCGGTCTATGTACTTTGTCGTAATGCCCAATTAAATCTCACTATACTCATCATGATATGTATGTGCATGGTCATGCCCTCTTTATTTGTCAATTGCCCAACTGTAATTTGTTCACCCAACATGCTGTTTATCTTATGGGAGAGACACCTCTAGTGAACCGTGGACCCCGGTCCAATTCTCTTTACTGAAATACAATCTACTGCAATACTGTTCTACTGTTTTCTGCAAACAATCATCTTCCACACAATACGGTTAATCCTTTGTTACAGCAAGCCGGTGAGATTGACAACCTCACTGTTTCGTTGGGGCAAAGTACTTTGGTTGTGTTGTGCAGGTTCCACGTTGGCGCCGGAATCCCTGGTGTTGCGCCGCACTACATCCCGCCGCCATCAACCTTCAACGTGCTTCTTGGCTCCTCCTGGTTCGATAAACCTTGGTTTCTTTCTGTGGGAAAACTTGCTGCTGTGCGCATCATACCTTCCTCTTGGGGTTCCCAACGAACGTGTGAGTTACACGCCATCAAGCTAGATTTCTGGCGCCGTTGCCGGGGAAATCAAGACACGCTGCAAGGGGAGTCTCCACTTCTCAATCTCTTTACTTTGTTTTTGTCTTGCTTTATTTTATTTACTACTTTGTTTGCTGCACTAAATCAAAATACAAAAAAATTAGTTGCTAGTTTTACTTTATTTGCTATCTTGTTTGCTATATCAAAAACACAAAAAAATTAGTTACTTGCATTTACTTTATCTAGTTTGCTTTATTTACTGTTGCTAAAATGAGTAATCCTGAAGTTGAAGTTCGTACGTTTAAGCAACAAGGGGGAGAATGTTTAAAAGATGCTTGGTATAGAATTAGTGATGCTCATAGTAGGTGCACTAAGAAACACTCCACCACTATCCTGCTCAGAAATTTTTATGTTGGTATCTCTAGTTGGAATAGATATGTTCTTGATTGTCTCGCGGGAGGTAACTTCCTAGGCGCTCCCGCTTTAGAAGCTAGTTGCATTATTGAGAGTTTATTTGGAACACCACCTGTTAATGAAACTAAAATTGAAACCTCTCTTGAGGATGTTATGAAAAAATTGGAAACCATAGAGCAATACCTTCCAATTATTGATACTACTTTGAAAGCATTACTTGATAGCACTGATAAACTTGATAAATCTCTAGGTGGAATTAATGAGAGAATCGCCATCTTAGAATCTTGTGCTATTCATGATAATCAAACCCAAAGGATTAGTGAACTAGAAGAGGCTATGGGAACATTGGGTTCAACCTTTTTATCTATAAAGTTTAGAGAAAAAGCTTATGTGGGTAAGGAGCAAAAGTTTATGTATGTCTCTAAAGTGCCTAAACCAAAGAAATATTATTATAGGCCTAAAATTGACAAAGCCCTTAGTACCACCATAGATGGGGGAGTTTGTGATAACGACGCACCGTCTCTTGATAATACTTGATACACACTTTCTGCGCCTAGCTGAAAGGCGTTAAAGAAAAGCGCTTATGGGAGACAACCCATGTTTTTACCTACAGTACTTTGTTTTTATTTTGTGTCTTGGAAGTTGTTTACTACTGTAGCAACCTCTCCTTATCTTAGTTTTGTGTTTTGTTGTGCCAAGTTAAGCCGTTGATAGAAAAGTAAGTACTAGATTTGGATTACTGCGCAGTTCCAGATTTCTTTGCTGTCATGAATCTGGGTCCACCTCCCTGTAGGTAACTCAGAAAATTAAGCCAATTTACGTGCATGATCCTCAGATATGTACGCAACTTTCATTCAATTTGAGTATTTTCATTTGAGCAAGTCTGGTGCCATTTTAAAATTCGTCAATACGAACTGTTCTGTTTTGACAGATTCTGCCTTTTATTTCGCATTGCCTCTTTTGCTATGTTGGATGAATTTCTTTGATCCACTAATGTCCAGTAGCATTATGCAATGTCCAGAAGTGTTAAGAATGATTGTGTCACCTCTGAATATGTTAATTTTTATTGTGCACTAACCCTCTAATGAGTTGTTTCGAGTTTGGTGTGGAGGAAGTTTTCAAGGATCAAGAGAGGAGTATGATGCAACATGATCAAGGAGAGTGAAAGCTCTAAGCTTGGGGATGCCCCGGTGGTTCACCCCTGCATATATTAAGAAGACTCAAGCGTCTAAGCTTGGGGATGCCCAAGGCATCCCCTTCTTCATCGACAACATTATCAGGTTCCTCCCCTGAAACTATATTTTTATTCCATCACATCTTATGTGCTTTGCTTGGAGCGTCGGTTTGTTTTTGTTTTTGTTTTGTTTGAATAAAATGGATCCTAGCATTCACTTTATGGGAGAGAGATACGCTCCGCTGTAGCATATGGACAGGTATGTCCTTGGTTTCTACTCATAGTATTCATGGCGAAGTTTCTCCTTCGTTAAATTGTTATATGGTTGGAATTGGAAAATGATACATGTAGTAATTGCTATAAATGTCTTGGGTAATGTGATACTTGGCAATTGTTGTGCTCATGATTAAGCTCTTGCATCATATGCTTTGCACCTATTAATGAAGAAATACATAGAGCATGCTAAAATTTGGTTTGCATATTTGGTTTCTCTAAGGTCTAGATAATTTCTAGTATTGAGTTTGAACAACAAGGAAGACGGTGTAGAGTCTTATAATGTTTTCAATATGTCTTTTATGTGAGTTTTGCTGCACCGGTTCATCCTTGTGTTTGTTTCAAATAAGCCTTGCTAGCCTAAACCTTGTATCGAGAGGGATTACTTCTCATGCATCCAAAATACTTGAGCCAACCACTATGCCATTTGTGTCCACCATACCTACCTACTACATGGTATTTTCCGCCATTCCAAAGTAAATTGCTTGAGTGCTACCTTTAAAATTCCATCATTCACCTTTGCAATATATAGCTCATGGGACAAATAGCTTAAAAACTATTGTGGTATTGAATATGTAATTATGCACTTTATCTCTTATTAAGTTGCTTGTTGTGCGATAACCATGTTCACTGGGGACGCCATCAACTATTCGTTGTTGAATTTCATGTGAGTTGCTATGCATGTCCGTCTTGTCTGAAGTAAGAGAGATCTACCACCTTATGGTTAAGCATGCATAATGTTAGAGAAGAACATTGGGCCGCTAACTAAAGCCATGATCCATGGTGGAAGTTTCAGTTTTGGACATATATCCTCAATCTCAAATGAGAAAATTATTAATTGTTGTTACATGCTTATGCATAAAAGAGGAGTCCATTATCTGTTGTCTATGTTGTCCCGGTATGGATGTCTAAGTTGAAGAATAATCAATAGCGAGAAATCCAATGCGAGCTTTCTCCTTAGACCTTTGTACAAAGTGCATAGAGGTACCCCTTTGTGACACTTGGTCAAAACATGTGCATTGTGATGATCCGGTAGTCCAAGCTAATTAGGACAAGGTGCGGGCACTATTAGTACACTATGCATGAGGCTTGCAACTTGTAAGATATAATTTACATGATACATATGCTTTATTACTACCGTTGACAAAATTGTTTCATGTTTTCAAAATCAAAGCTCTAGCACAAATATAGCAATCGATGCTTTTCCTCTATGAGGACCATTCTTTTACTTTCAATGTTGAGTTAGTTCACCTATTTCTCTCCACCTCAAGAAGCAAACACTTGTGTGAACTGTGTATTGATTCCTACATACTTGCTTATTGCACTTATTATATTACTCTATGTTGACAATATCCATGAGATATACATGTTGCAAGTTGAAAGCAACCGCTGAAACTTAATCTTCTTTTGTATTGCTTCAATGCCTTTACTTTGAATTATTGCTTTATGAGTTAACTCTTATGCAAGACTTATTGATGCTTGTCTTGAAGTGCTATTCATGAAAAGTCTTTGCTATATGATTCACTTGTTTACTCATGTCATATACATTGTTTTGATCGCTGCATTCACTACATATGCTTTACAAATAGTATGATCAAGATTATGATGGCATGTCACTCCAGAAATTATCTGTGTTATCGTTTTACCTGCTCGGGACGAGCAGAACTAAGCTTGGGGATGCTGATACGTCTCCGACGTATCGATAATTTCTTATGTTCCATGCCACATTATTGATGTTATCTACATGTTTTATGCACACTTTATGTCATATTCGTGCATTTTCTGGAACTAACCTATTAACAAGATGCCGAAGTGCCGATTCTTTGTTTCTGCTGTTTTTGGTTTCAGAAATCCTAGTAAGGAAATATTCTCGGAATTGGACGAAATCAACGCCCAGGGGCCTATTTTGCCACGAAGCTTCCCGAAGTCCGAAGACGAAACGAAGTGGGGCCACAGGGTGCCCAAACCCTAGGGCGGCGCGGCCCCCCGGGCCGCGCCGGCCTATGGTGTGGGGCCCCTGTGCCCCCTCCTGACTTGCCCTTCCGCCTACTTAAAGCCTCCGTGACGAAACCCCCGGTGCAGAGAGCCACGATACGGAAAACCTTCCGCAGACGCCGCCAACGCCGATCCCATCTCGGGGGATCCGGGGAGATCGCCTCCGGCACCCTGCCGGAGAGGGGAATCATCTCCCGGAGGACTCTACGCCGCCATGGTCGCCTCCGGAGTGATGTGTGAGTAGTCTACCCCTGGACTATGGGTCCATAGCAGTAGCTAGATGGTTGTCTTCTCCCCATTGTGCTATCATTGTCGGATCTTGTGAGCTGCCTAACATGATCAAGATCATCTATCTGTAATTCTATATGTTGCGTTTGTTGGGATCCGATGAATAGAGAATACTTGTTATGTTGATTATCAAAGTTATATCTATGTGTTGTTTATGATCTTGCATGCTCTCCGTTACTAGTAGATGCTCTGGCCAAGTAGATGCTTGTAACTCCAAGAGGGAGTATTTATGCTCGATAGTGGGTTCATGCCCGCATTGACACCGGGACGATGACAGAAAGTTCTAAGGTTGTGTTGTGCTGTTGCCACTAGGGATAAAACATTGATGCTATGTCTAAGGATGTAGTTGTTGATTACATTACGCACCATACTTAATGCAATTGTCTGTTGCTTTGCAACTTAATACTGGAAGGGGTTCGGATGATAACCTGAAGGTGGACTTTTTAGGCATAGATGCAGTTGGATGGCGGTCTATGTACTTTGTCGTAATGCCCAATTAAATCTCACTATACTCATCATGATATGTATGTGCATGGTCATGCCCTCTTTATTTGTCAATTGCCCAACTGTAATTTGTTCACCCAACATGCTGTTTATCTTATGGGAGAGACACCTCTAGTGAACTGTGGACCCCGGTCCAATTCTCTTTACTGAAATACAATCTACTGCAATACTGTTCTACTGTTTTCTGCAAACAATCATCTTCCACACAATACGGTTAATCCTTTGTTACAGCAAGCCGGTGAGATTGACAACCTCACTGTTTCGTTGGGGCAAAGTACTTTGGTTGTGTTGTGCAGGTTCCACGTTGGCGCCGGAATCCCTGGTGTTGCGCCGCACTACATCCCGCCGCCATCAACCTTCAACGTGCTTCTTGGCTCCTCCTGGTTCGATAAACCTTGGTTTCTTTCTGAGGGAAAACTTGCTGCTGTGCGCATCATACCTTCCTCTTGGGGTTCCCAACGAACGTGTGAGTTACACGCCATCAGCGACCTGGAGAAAAACTCCATCTTTTGCTGGTTTGACCTGAAGATCGCCTTTGAGAAACACTTCAGGGGCACCTGCTATTCGGTGAAATTAAGAAATTCGAATTTTAACTTTTTTGTAAAAAAAAGTTTGAAAAATGGTAAAACCGCATTAACTTTTGCATACAACGTCGGAAAAAACGTATAATATATCAAAATCATCGTGGCAAAAAGTTACATCCGAATTCACCAGGGTTTACCCGGTTAGCTAATTTTTAGATTCTCAAAATTCCAAATGAAAATATGAAAACAGGAAGATTTTAGGTTTTTTCCAGAAATTTAGAAATTTATATATTTTAATTTTTTTTTAAATTAGAATAATAATTATAAGATTTTTTGAATCCCAGAATATTACTATTAATTTTTGCAAATTATAAGATTTAAAAAATTTCAATTTTTAGGTTTGGCAAAAAAATCTTAAATTTTTTTAAAATAATAAAAATTAAAAAGTTAATTTTATTTATTTATTCAATATTATTATTACATCATTACTTTTGTTTATTAAAAGAATTATTTGGAATTTAAATAATAAAGAAGTGTGACATCGATCAACATGTTAATAGGATTGATATGATACTACTATCAACAACATGCGCGCGAAGCACTTGGAAGTGGGACAGGAAGGAACTCGGAAGTTAAGCTTGCTAGTGTTGGAGTAGTGTGAGGATGGGTGACCGACCGGGAAGTTTTACCACGGGTAAATAATTTGACTAGAGATTAAGTGTAGTTAGAGACTAACTGAAATACTAGAAATTCTAAAAAAAAAAGGGAGTGAAAAATAATTAGAAAAAAATGGATAAAAAAAATTAAATGAAATAGCATTTAATACCGGTTCGTGTTACGAACCGGTACCAAAGGTCTCTAGCCCCGCGGGCTCCTCCGTGCCCACGTGGAGGCACATTTAGTACCGGTTCGTAAGAAACCGGTATTAAAAGTGGGAGGTTTTAGTACCAAATCTTTAGTAGCCGGTACTAAAGACCCTCTGGAACCGGTACTAAAGGGGGGTTTCTCTACTAGTGATGAAGAGCAGAAGAGCTGGAATTCAGAATTTTTTTCAAGCAATTGGTTCAAGCTTGATACATCCAACCATCAGGACATCAAAAATTGCAAATCACTTGCTGATTTGACAAAGGGAATAATTAAGACCAGTAATTCATATGATTATCTAATGGTCGAGAGGTTTTTACGGTTAGTGATCACTCTTCCAGTGTGAACAACAACAACAGAAAAATTTAGTGTTGACGGAATTACTGAGACATTTGATCTTCGTGCTCGTAAAGTCGAGTTCAAACTGATAGATATGTAACTTCATTCATATTTCAAAAAAACATGCATATTTTGACTATCTAAACCTATTAAATTTTACTGTGTTGTGAGACCAAAAAAAAAACTACGAATTTGATGCTTATAATTTTCGCCCGCCCTATCTTCCTTTCCTGGCTCCGTCCCTAAATGGCAGGCTGCATATTTGATCATTTCTCTATGCATTGCTTTGTCATCCCTTCGCCAGCAGCTCTCCATTCTCTTCGTCGTGCATTTACAAATATTAAATGTTTTGGGACTCCCAAAACGTTTTATATTTAGGAACGGATGGGAGTATTTAACAACTACAGATGTACACGAACTATGTATGTTCTAGGTTAGACGCTGATGGCGAGAAAAGCCGGCTCGAAACCTGCCAAATCGGTGCAACGGTTGTACTTCAACGGCTTTTAGAGTTTAGGGGTGAAACTTGAAACGGATCAAATAAGAGGGTTGTAAAGTGAACTTGTGGACTAGTTTACTGGTGTAAATTGGACTTCTCTATCTATTAGTTTGTCAGTCTAACTCTTCCATATCTAGTTGGTCATTTTGCCATTAGCTTCTAATATAATTTTTCTGATCCAAAATAGATGTTGTAATGGTTTGTGTGTAGTCAAAGTTCTTCTTCGAATTAGCTTTCTTCTTTGGACTTTTTTTAGACGAACCTGGCTGCCTTATTGACGTTTGATATTTCTGTTGTTGGATTTTTCCAATAATGCTGAGATGATTTAGCTTTGAGCTTTTGGCACAATTTCCACAATGATTAAGCCAGTGCATACTTTTGAATCATACCAAAATTGTGAGATAAATTTAATGGTTATTCCATGAATGAATAGTAAAGATCGTTTTGGATGCTGACATTGGTTGCTCTGCAGGTATCTAGAGTTACATTCTGGTGGCTCAGAAGAGACGTGGCTTGTTTGATGTAGGTTCATGCATGTTGGACAATCCATGCTGAATTTGACCCTCTATATATGTATACTGCACCAGTCAGGGGTGAAGTGGACTAGTAGGAATTAATTTGAGCATTTTGTTAACTCACGCCTATTATGCAATTTCTGTTATAGTTAGTCTATTGGGATGAAGATGCCGTGGCTTGCTTCGATTAAATGGTAGTAGCTTTTAGCTGGTCTTGCTTTGATCAGTTAGTCCCGTGATGTACCATTTTGTGTATGCTTTTGTTGAATTTCTATCGGACGCTCATTGACAGAATGTTCAAATGTTGTTCTTTAAGATATGGAGAATCGTATGAGTTTTCTAATGTTTGGATGCTGTTATGAATTACGAGGCAACCTCTTTCAGACATTATAATATCTCTCTTCTTCCTTCCAAAGAATTATGTGGATTTGCCTGTGCCGCATCCATAACCAGCTCCACATTGAGATTTCAGAATACAAATCTAGCTTGTTCTATCTCTGAAACAATCGTTGTAAACAGAACATGCTACGCACATGTCTCCACATCCTCTCTTTCAGATGTAGAAACAGGATTAGTTCCTTCTAAAAATGTTGGTGCTAGTGCCTGTTGGAGTTTTTTTCTTTTCTTTTACAACGACATGTTTTTTTGCTTTGAATCGGTACAGATAAGAATATGAGATTTCTGCATATTAGTTGCGTTTGAACTTAGTCGCTAACCGGGGGCACGTTTTCCCTTCTTCCTTTTGAGGTGCTGGCAAGGCTAATCGATGAGCTGGGTTTAGAGAAGACAGGATAGTTTTGTATATATCACATAAACCAAAGATTACAAGTGTTTATATAGGGGGAAGAGTGAGAGGTAAAATCCTAACCCTAACCGAACCGAGTCCTACATAAATTACAATTAAACCCCCCCCCCCCCCCCCCCCCCCGCAGTCGAAACATGGTGGGGCACAATGTTGAGACTGGTTCAGAAGTCTTGAAACACTGAAGTCGGTAATCCTTTGGTAAAAATGTCGGCATACTGTGAGCTGGTGGGAACATGAAGAACACGGACCTCTCCGAGAGCAACACCATCCCGAACGAAGTGAAGATCAATCTCAACATGCTTGGTACGGTGGTGTTGAACTGGATTCGTTGAGAGATAGGTGGCGGAGATGTTATCACAGTAGACGATGGTAGCCTTCGTTGGAGGTTGATGCAGCTCGAGAAGAAGTTGGCGTAGCCACACGGATTCAGCCACACAGTTAGCCACTGCACGATATTCAGCTTCAGCACTAGAGCGAGAGACTGTTTGCTGGCGTTTGGAGGACCAGGAAACGAGATTCTTGCCAAGAAAAACACAGAAACCAGAAGTAGATTTGCGTGTGTCAGGACAACCAGCCCAATCAGCATCGGAGTATGCAACCAACTCAGACGAGGAACCAACGTAAAGCTGAAGACCGAGATGAGATGTACCCTGGACATAGCGCAGAATCCGTTTCATAAGCTGAAGATGAGTCTCTCGTGGATCATGCATGAATAGGCAAACTTGCTGGACAGCATAGGAGAGATCCGGTCTCGTCAAGGTCAAGTACTGTAGGGCACCGGCAATGCTACGATATTTCGAGGGATCTTTCACGGAGGGACCATCCTGAGCTGACAGTTTGCACTTGGTGTCAATAGGAGTTGAGATCGGATTGCAGTTGATCATGTCAGCCCGTTCCAGGAGATCCATGGCATACTGCTGTTGAGAGAGAAACAATCCATGAGATGTGCGATGAACGTTGACACCAAGAAAATGATGGAGAGCCCCCAGATCACTCATAGCAAATTCAGAACTGAGAGACGCAATGATGCGCTGAAGGAGCGAGTCGGAGCTGGCAGTGAGGACGATGTCGTCCACATATAGGAGCAGATAGGCAATGGCATTGGCTGAGTGATAAATGAAAAGAGAGGAATCACTTTCGAGCTGATGAATCCAAGACTGTGAAGATATGCTGTAAACCGAAGAAACCAGGTGCGAGGTGCTTGTTTCAGACCATACAGAGATTTCTTGAGCTTGCACACATGTAACGGATTAGCAGAATCAACAAACCCAGCCGGTTGAGTGCAGTATACTGTTTCAGCAAGATCACCATGTAAGAAAGCGTTCTTGACATCCAGTTGATGAATAGGCCATGAGCGCGAGGTAGCAATACCAAGGACCACTCGGATGGTAGCAGGCTTCACGACAGGACTGAAGGTTTCCCCATAGTCAACACCCTCTTGTTGAGTAAATCCTCGAAGGACCCAACGAGCTTTATACCGAGAGAGAGAGAGCCATCGGGGTTCAGCTTGTGACGAAAAATCCATTTTCCAGTAACCACATTGACACCTGCAGGACAAGGAACCAAAGACCAAGTATCATTCCGAATTAGAGCATCAAATTCATCACGCATAGCATCGTGCCAACGGGTGTCTTTTAGGGCAGTACGGTATGAGGAAGGAATAGGGGAAATGTCGGTGGAAAGAGAGAGGTTAAGGTGTTGTTTAGGCATCAAATAACCGCGTTTGGCTCGGGTGTGCATTCGATGGGCATTATCAGGTGGTGTGACCGGAACAACATATGGGGGTAGAGTTGGCTGATGTGCAGGATTGGGAGTGGATGCTGGTGGCGAGTGGGAGGCTGGCGTGGTGAAAGGCGGCGTAGCGCTCGAGGTGGATACGGCGGAGGACTGGTTGGTCGGCGAGGAGGCGCGTTCGGAGGAGAAGGGACAGGCGTTGTGGGTGTTAAAGGAGACAGGAGGCGAGGTGGCGTGGTTTTGGTTGGGTGGCGCAACAGGTAATGATTGGACACGGGGATCAAGAAAGATGGCAGTGGGATCCGGTGGAATGGCAGGATTGTCTGCAGAAGGCGACGGGGCGGAGCTGGTTGTGCCATCGGTGTAGGGAAAGGAAGTTTCATCGAAAACCACATGACGGGAGATGATAATTTTACGAGTGGTAAGGTCAAAACAACAGTAGCCTTTGTGTTCCTGTGGATAGCCAAGGAGAACACAACGGGTGGAGAGTGGTGATAATTTGTGGTCGATGGCATGGGATAGGTTGGGGAAACACAAACAGCCAAAGGTTCGGAGATGATCGTAGGTGGGATGACTACCATAAAGGAGGAAGTAGGGAGTAAAGTTTCCGATGACATGAGAGGGTCTAATGTTCAGAAGATGATTAGCAGTATGGAGGGCTTCGACCCAAAAGGATGCTAGTAATTTGGCTTGGAAGAGTAGAGTGCGAACAACATCATTAGTAGTGCGGATCAGGCGCTCAGCGCGGCCATTTTGCAGTGAGGTGTGAGGACAAGAGAGACGTAGGGAGACGCCATGGGAGGATAGGTATGTGCGTAAGGTGGTGGTGAGAAACTCTCCGCCATTGTCGCATTGAAGACAACAGATGGTTGTGTGGAATTGGGTGGCGATGAAGCTAAAAAAACGTAGGATAATGTCACAAGTGTCAGATTTCGCACGAAGAGGAAACACCCAGGAAAAGTGCGAAAAATCATCTAGAATAACTAAGTAGTATTTGTAGCCAGAGCAACTCAAGACAGGTGATGTCCATAGATCACAGTGAATAAGATCAAAGGGTGATGATGCACGAGAATGAGAGAGAGCAAAAGGTAATTTCGTGTGTTTTCCTAACTGGCAAGCATCACATAATGTTTGAGATGCTACATGTTTATTACAACTCGATAGAAAATTTAAAGGTAAATGGGACATGGCAGAGGAGCTGGGGTGGCCTAGGCATCGATTCCAAAGATCGTTCGTGACAGAGAGGGCAGTGGTGGAGGTGGTGATGCCCTGATCGCCGAAGAATGGGTAGAGATCGCCGGAGCTATTGGACCGCATGAGAACCTTCCTGGTGAACAGATCCTTCAATGAAAAACCAAACGGGTCAAATTCAACGGAGCAATTGTTATCGCGAACAAATTTGCGAGTGGCACAAAGGTTTTGGATTATGGATGGTGAGACAGGAGTAAGATGTGTAGTGCCGGTAGCAATAACAGGAAGACGAGAACCGTTGCCAACAATAATATGGTGAGAGTTAATGCCTAAAGGGGAATGAGACGAGGTCAATATACCTTGGGTGCCGGTGACGTGAGACGTGGCGCCGGAGTCCATGATCCAGTCGTGGTCAGGCTGGGGGAACGCAGTGCCGTAGCTCGGAGTAGATTGGTAGAGGGTGTTGTAGTCCCATGAAGGAGTCGATGCAGGCTGGGGCACGGTGGTTGGAGCTGGCGAGTGCATCAGTGGGTATGCCTGGGTCGGTACGCCGGGACGTGGTCCGAGAACACTCGACGCGTTTGGTGGGATCCAAGGGGAGCGAGGTGGGAACGGTGTGCCCATGGGAGCAAAGTAGCCGAGCCAAGGCTGCTGCTGGCCCCCTCGTCCTGCGCCGTAGTCGTTGCGTCCTCCTGAGTAGTGTTGCTGCTGTCCGCCACCACGGCCACGGCCGCTGCCTTGCTGCTGGCCGCTACCACGGGCTCCTCCGTGCTGCTGGTTTTGGCCGTACTGGAACCCGGGAATCGTATTCCGGCCACGGTAATTGGGGCTGACACCGGGCGGGCGCGTGGAGTTGCCACCGCCATTGGGAGCAGCACGGCCACCAGTCTGGACAGCAAGCGCCTGGGCGCCGGCATGCTGGATGGTGGAGGCGGCGTCGATCTTGGCGCGTTGAAGACGTGAGCAGGCGTCGGCGAAGGAGGGAACCGAGGTTTTGAGGATCTCGGCCTGAAGTTTGTATTGATCACCCAGACCATCGATGAACTGAAGAGTGAGGTCGTGGTCGTCGACGGGGCGACCGATGGCGGCGAGGCCGTCCACCATCCGCTGTAGCTTGCTAGCATAGGTGGAGATCGGAAGATCGCCACGAAGGGTACTGCGGAACGCCTTGCTGAGGAAGAGATAGCGGGACGCCTCGTTGTCGAGGAAGAAGCGCATGAGGCGTGCCCATGTAGAGCCGGCGCGGCCATCGGGGCTGGAGACGAGTCGGTGTAGATCATCACTCAGGGTGGCCATGAACCACAAGGAGATGTGGATGTCCACGGCCATCCAGAGATCGTCAGGGACTTGAGGGGAAGTGCCGGCGGTGATGTGGTCCAAGGCCTTGTACATGGTGAGGAGGAAGGTGATGATCTGCCTCCACTTCGAGAAGTTTTCGCCGGCGGTGGTCACCCGAAATTTTATGTAGTTGTGGATGTGGATACCTAGAATTGGGTGGGAGATGGGTTGAGGTGTTGTGTAGACGATGGGAGGCAACACGGTGGTTGTGGTGTTGCTTGGCAGATTGACCATAAGGGTGGTAAGATCGAGGGCAGCGGAGGGGTTTGGGAGAGGTTGGGAGGAGATGGGAAGGGATGTGTCAGCCATGGGGAGAGTTGGGTTGAGCTGTGTTTCGCTGGAGGCGTTTGTAGTAGCAGGAGGGGGGGTAACGGAGGTGGTGGGCAGGCTTGAGGTCGCCATGGGCGGCGGCGCGCGGGAGGCGGCGCGCCTGGCTCTGATACCAAGAAGACATGATAGTTTTGTATATATCACATAAACCAAAGATTACAAGTGTTTATATAGGGGGAAGAGTGAGAGGTAAAACCCTAACCCTAACCGAACCGAGTCCTACATAAAATACAATTCAACATTTAGATTTAGACTTCGGTAATTTTACGATTTAGCTTAATTAATAAGAAATAAAATTGGGAGCCGAATTGAATTTAAATTTGTTCATTTATAAAGCGAATTTAACATAATCTTGAATACGGCGCATCCACAAAAGTGGTATGCGGCAGAAACATAGCCCTTTTTTTTTCATTATTGCCACTACAAATCATAGCCTTGCAACATCATATGATCCCATGATCGACACACAAGCTCTTGATTAAGATCGTTCATTTTCTTTCGGTAAACAGTAGATCAATTCTGGCTCATTTCCTTCCTGCAGTTCCGCGCGCAGGTCGCCACGTCAACTGCCTCTGCAACAGCAAAATATATATCATCAGATCAAAATACGAAATGGTTCATCCTCCCTCTGTGTCAAAACAACACGGAAACGGAATGCAGGTAAGGTGGACGGTCGTCTTACCTGCCGGAGGATCGGACAGGCCGCAGATCTTGACGGCGGCGCAGGCCCCCAAGCACGAGTCGCCGCCGCCGCCGCCGGTGGCGGTGGCGGCGGCCTGGCTGGGGCTGCATTTGTTGGCGCAGAACGGAACGCATAAGAACCGCGGCACATGCTGCCTGCACGCCGGGTAGCACCCCTGGTAGCACGCGCAGAACTTGGAGATGGCGGCCGCCTGCTGCACCTGCCCGGACAGCATCACGACGAGGAGCACGCACGCGGAGGTAATGGCGGCCGATCTCTTCGCTTCCATCCTCTTGCCGAAGATCAAACGGAGAAGAAATGCAAGTGCTGTGTGGTGACTGGTGAAAGATCAAAGATGGAATGTTTGTTTCGCGCGCGGTGTGGTTTCACGCAGGGATTCTAAGTATTTATACTGTTAGGCGCGCGCTTAGAGCATGTACAATGGGTGACGTCACCCTTCCCGTAGAGATGCTATGTTAGTTTTTTTTGCTTAGTTGGAGGAGAGAAAATAAAGAGGAAGAAGATTATCTTCTCTTAGCTAAGGGATATTATCTTTTAGAAAATAAAGGAAGACTATTTGTCATTGTACCACATATGTCTTTCCTTAGCAATAAATTTTCTATCAAAATCAAATTACTAATATTAATTGGTAGAGATGACGTTAAGAGATAATGCATTGTATGACTTATATCTAATGCCTTCTCTATCTGATGTGACGGGGTAAGAAAAGATATGCCTTCTCTAACATTGTACATGCCCTTACAGATCAGGTGACATCTACGGTAAGAGATCAAATGATCAATCAGGACATGCACAATGGTAGAGAAGGCGCGCCTTCTCTTACTCCGCCATATCAGCTAGAGAAGGCATTAGATATAAGTCATACAATGCATTATCTCTTACAATCATCTCTAGCAATTAATATGAATAATTAAATTTTGGTAGGAAATTTGTTGCTAAGGGAAGACATATGTGATACAATGGAGAAAATAGTCTTCCCTTATTTACTAAGAGATCGTCCCTTAGCTAAGGGAAGACAACCTTCTCTCTCTTCATTCTCTTTCCTCCAACTAAGCAAAAAACTAACGTGGCGTCTCTAAGGGAAGGCTGACATCACCCCATCGTACATGCCCTCACCATTCACCAGACAGCTGGCTCGCTAATTGGTCTCTCCAAATGCGGCAACACATAAATCACAGACAGGTAATGATCTCTGAAAATCCGGTACTTTCATGACTAGACAGATATGAGCTGGATGTTTTACTGTCACCGTAGCCTAATCTTTACTATTATATTGCAGTTCGTGCGTTATAAAATATTTGATGTCAAAAATTCAATACATCTAAACCGTCTAATCATATAAAACGTCTCCCGCTTGATATCTAGCCATCCATGCAATCTACCGCATCAAAATCTCCTAAGCACAAATAAATTTCCAAAAACAACGTCACAACATTAAAATCACGGGATTGGTACAATCAATCAGGAGCGAATTAATCTGGATACAACGAATTGGTAATAGAAAGAAAACATATACCCAAACACAGTAATCACAGGATCTGTGTTACATGGAAAGCAACCCGAGCATTAAAATCGTAGGATCGACACAATCAATCGGGATACAATAAAAATCATGGGATCGCTATAGTCACTGGAATTTTAAAAACATGGAAATACTATGTCTCGCTGTTTATTTAACAATTAGGTGTGGCAGACCAATCTTTACTATTATATTGCAGTCCGTACGTCATCAAAAATGTTTGATGTCAAACATTTAATACATCTAAACCGTCTAATCATATAAAACGTCTCCCACTTGCTATCTAGCCTTTCATGCAATCTACCCGCATCAAAATCTCCTAAGCACAAATAAGTTTCCAAAAACAACGCCACAACATTAAAATCATGGGATTGGTACAATCAATCAGGAGCGAATTAATCCGGATACAACGAATTGGTTATAGAAGGAAAACATATACACAAACACTGTAATCACAGGATCTGTGTTACATGGAAAGAAACCCGAGCATTAAAATCGTAGGATCGACACAATCATTCGGGATATACAATCAAAATCATGGGATCAGGAATTTTAAAAACATGGAAAAATAATACGTGTCCCTGTTTTTTTACAATCCGGTGTGGCAGACCAACTCACCTAACATCTCACGCAATCGTTTGCTATCGTGCTCTTTAAAAGCTATTGATCATGTCTAATTACAGGTTCTAATCTCTACAATTAATTACGGGATCTTCATACTTCCCTTTTTCGATGGGTATCCCAATCTCATCTTAGTAAAGCGCTACAATCAGTTCTTTGCTTACATTACAAAGAAGAAATTAGGCGGCGATTCCTGACCCTTACCGGCTCACTCAACGATCGATGTGGCCTCCCAGTTCAATGCGAGGTCGGATATGGCGTCGTTCTTGCCGGGCCTATCGCCCTCTCCTCGTCAAGTCCGAGATGGACATGGCCCTAAGAAACGCGAAACAACATCAGGTGCTCAGTTTGGCGTCGGCAGCTCCTTCCCAGCATTCGATTTGAGAAGTCGTTGTAACCATGCAGAACAATTTCAGGAGCTACCTCAGCGCGAAGCTAGGGCGCGATTTCGCTGGGCGGGCAGAGCTGGCCTACAATCAATATTTAGTCCATGTAGGTTGCGTGCTTTTGCGCCCCTGCGGTGCTACCGCCTACCGATTGAAGACTGCTGCATGTCGTGATGTTCGGGTGGGTTCTGTACTTCGGTTCCTGAATCTACTTGATTGAAAAAGAATCGGCATGAATAACAAATATCGGGTTTGGCAACCTGACTTAGTCAATGAAAAGGGTAAACTCTGCACTTTCAAATGCTGGTAATGAGCACCACTTTTTACACATGCCGCTCCTGTTGGTTGGATGGTTAGCAGGGTAGTGGCACCCCCAGGCCACCAGAGTTTAAATCCTAGATTTGACACTTTGATATCTCATAAAGTTGGAATATTCTTCAGTGGGAGGCGACGTTCCCATCGACAACGAGGCGTCTGTGGTGACTTCGTCAATCTCAAGATCCGTCGGATCAGCTCTTCGATGCAGTTTCTTGGAGGTGCTCATAGAGGTAGGGTGTGCGTGCGTTCATAGGGGTGAGTGTGTGCGCGTATGTGTGAGCGTCCTTAATTGTCCTGTGTTTCGCAAAAAAAAATAGTAGCACACATAAATTTCTTGATCAGGATAAGTTATCCGTTCCATTTGCAGTTGTGAAACAAGGTTTAAAATAGCACGCTATTTCCTCGCTGATAGCGCGCTATAGCATATCCAGAGGGTCCACACTAAATTTTAGTAATTTTGCTCGATGTGGCGCTATTTGCGAAATAGCATGCTATATCGCCCTAAAACTTCATAGCGTTAGCGCGCTATTTTTTTCAGGCAAGTTGCTTTCACTTTTTTATGGTGATGAACTGCAATCTGTTGGTTCCACTCCTAAATCAGAAGATTTAATAAATAGTTTTTAATAAATAATTTATACTATGTTGTTGCCTTGTGAAATGCTGATGTTAGCTTTCTAAAATATTTGAGATCTATTTTTATATGTGCTTATGTTAGTATGATTCAATCACTTTTGAACTATATATCCATTCATTCTAGTAAAATTATTTATTTTTAGGTTATATTAGTATTATTTTGAAAATACTATAGTATTTAAAATATACCACACTATTAGCACGTTATAACGTCCATAGCGTTTTAAGGAGGCTGCCGCTATTTTATTTGGCACGCTATTTTAAACCTTGATTGTGATGCAGCCACGGCCAAAAATTTGAACCCCAATGTCTAACAGTACAACCTTTTTGGCCTAATTACTTCTAAGAAGTATGACCTTTTTGTATTTTCTTTAAGAAAATTGCTTCTTATCTGGACGCAGACCTTGGAAAGATCCGCATCAAGCGATTTGCTGATGGGGAAATTTATGTGCAAGTGATGTATTGCTGTAGTCTAGCAAGTGGGATTTACATCTTTTCACTAAAAGACGAACTATTGCTGGATTTCTTCTCCCAGCTGATAATATCCAATTAGCTTGTCATTCACCTGTGTCAACGTAAGTGAAGAAAGTACGCCTCACAACATGAAATTCCACACCCTAGGAAATTATGTTGTGGTGTTGTGCGACGATCTGCTAACTTATTCTGATGGACCAAGTAACGGTCTCAAGGGCGCGAAGGCCATTATGGCCAAACTTGCTGCAAATTTACCCATTCTTCATCAAATGTTCTCACCAATGCATGTATGTACATCGTCTTATTTTACACATGAAAAATTGAGGCAACAATCTTGGCCACCCACTGATATATTGTGCAGCTGTGTTCAACTGTTTTTCTGTGAAAATTCTCGAAGAGAAAGACCAAAGTGAGAAAAGAATGAAGCTCCACACATTAGAGACAGCTGTAGTGTCTGAACGGTTCTATTGATTTGGATAATAAAGCCGCTATGCTCAAAACTTCAGCTTTGTCATAACATAAATATTCTTGGGGTTTTTCATATATGATTGTAATTCAGGACTACTAATGCGGAGCAATCCGACAATACACATGCTGCTTTAGCAAATATTTTCGAGTTTCCTTTGTACCTTTTAAATATGTGTTCCAAATGTGAGGAACAAGTGCATCCGATTTTTATTGTTCTGAAGCGCATTTTGCGTCTGTCTTTTTAAACCCCAGTTACCCCTTTCTTTGTTTTCCCGTCTTCGTCACCAAGCCATGCCCTAGCTGCATTACTGATGACCAACAAGTGAATTTGCACTTCTACTCCGGTGCTCCCCCTTGGCAAATGTCACTGCATCAAAAATAATAATGGTTGAGATCTTTCAATACCCCTTCGTAAGCGGGGTCTTGATCGTAAAATTTAAAAATCTGATATGTACGTACGACCCTCTAGAGACCCGTATGGCCCGCGTTATCTTGTAAAATTATTTTCTGTAAGTATAGTGTACTGTGCGTGTACCGAATAGACAGGACATATAAAAAAAGATCGTAGACGTCTCCGCGTACGTCACCCCACCAATTTCCCCACTAAATCAGAAACAAAAATACCGTATGTATACATACGGGCATACATGGGCTGGATATGGGTCAGCTGGCCTAAGGTTGGAAAACTAAAAAAAAGAATATAACCTCTCAACTTGTGTTAGGGGAGCACCGGAGTAGGACTCGTGCATTTGACCCTCTCAGGCAGAACTTTTTTTTTTTTTGAGAAATCAGGCAGAACTTCTTCACCACCTAAACAACAGGAGGATAATCCATCCGGGAAGCAACAACTCGAATCCTACAACGCTGGATAAATTTCACATATTTCCTACCACGTCCATTGACTTTGCTGGATGATTCCGTTGCTCTGGCGCAACCTCTCACACCAATGAGTAACTCTCGAAAAGGCATACCTCATATACTCCACGATCAGAAAATATTCGAAAAAAAAACCCCATAGCAACGCAATGGCATTCAATTAGTATTGTTATATTGGTGCCACAGAGACTTCACTTTCCGACTGAGTATGTATAAAAAAAATTCGATAAAGGAAATATATTAATATCAAAAGATATCAATTACACCTAGCCTCTGCAACAACGCAACACCCTAATGGCAGTATGGATGCACACAATCAAAAAATAGAAAACAAAACTAAGAAACAAAAGTTCCACTACAACATCACAGGCCTAGCAACAGCAATACATCCACCACCAAGATAACACCCGAAATACAGACACTCCGAAAGCAACGCCTCCAAGAAGGGAACGGTGCACTAGCGCCGTCGTCGCCCGACCAAAAATCTTAGGTTTTCACCCTGAAGATAGTCCCGCTCTCAAAACAATGCCTCCAACAAGGTTATTGCCAGGCACAACCAGTTAAGGCTAGACCTTACGTTTTTACCCTGAAAGGTATGACTCTGAACTTCACATGTGCTTCCTTTCATACCACTGCTGCGGAGCCCGGAACACCAAGCAAGTCCTTTAACATCGCGGAGACTTGAACCTCCCTTAGCTAGTCCTCCAATCCGGCCTTCATGATATTCTCTTCTTCTAACTTCAGCATGGACCAACATGTCACTTGATGTCAACACAAAACAGAGCTTTGCGCCGCTCCCTCCAGAACCAAACGGTCGGAATAAAAGCATGAGTGTGTGCGACCGAATACCAGCCGATCCAGCAAACTCCAGGCAAAAGATGTGTTGTTCCATTCGCCGGCGGAGCTTTCTAGAACTCATCACACCGGCTAGATTTAGTCGGACAAGCCTCAGGCAGGTCTTCATCTTCGCACAAGAGAGGCCCTAGGACCACCACCATTATTCAGGTCGGGCCCCGACGCTGCCGACCATCCCAGACCAGCCGTGGCAAAGCGGTGACACCAAGCGAATGGGCAACGTCTTGCAGCCGGCCGTCCCTCCACCGGCGACAACCAGGATGCTCATGCCTTCCTTAGCCATCGTCGGCTTCCACGCCTCCCCACCTCGCCGCCATGACACGGTGACAGATCGAAAGACTCACCACCACCATCCTCAGGCCGACCATCTCCGGCGAAGAAGAGGGCCGCCTCCGCCATCCATCCCAGGGTTGCTGCCCCGGGCGACCTCGTGCCGCGGGAGAAGCCCAGGAGCACCACCTCGCACTGACGGGAGGCGGGGAGATACAACAACGCAGATCGAGGACCTGGTCGCCGCCAACCATCAGCCACCACAGGCATGCCGCAGCATCAAGGAGGGTCTTGGCCGCAGCCACCCAGCGCAGCAGGAGGAAGATCCACCGCCGCCGCCACGCCCTGTGGGATTTGCCCGGCGGCGCCACCGGCGGAGGCGGCGGGGAGATGGGTTAGGGTTGGGGGGTGCAGGTTGGGGTTGTGTGAGGGTTGAAGAAAAAAATCGAGTATGTATAAAATATTGTACTTGTAGCCGAATATGATCCGGACGTGGAACCTTGTATTTAATTAGTTCATGCAATATTTATCCTTAGTTGGTTAAGGTTGTCTTATCGTTTAAGCTTGTGTTAGACACACTATTGTGGCGAGACCACTACGTTTCACTGGTTGTAGAGCATGAAACCGGCAACATCAAAGAGTTATGCAAGACTGACTGACCCACACATGAAGCTGACACGAGAAAAGCCATCATGTGCTCCGGCTTGAGCAATTAAATCGTTAGACCTAAGGTGGTCGCACGCCAGACTAGTTGCGGATTAGTCGACTTTAACATCGCCCAACGTTGACTTTTGAGCCGACTAAGAAGCAAGTTGCGTAACGTGGACACATCAAGACGGGATTTGTCTATCCAACTCGAAGAGATATTGTGTAGGCTCTCTCGTATGATATAATTCGGAAGCATGACCATGTGCAACTCGATTAAATGTTAATTGAGGTTGCCCAACTAACATGTTTTTTTTGGACAATCAATACCACATATATTCATAGCAACAAATAGTACATGGTAGAGATACATGAACTGACTCCAAAACAAAATCACATAACAGGAAACAAAAAAAAGAGAGTTAATTATGTCGGCACTGACATGACGAGTCACTCTTATGCAGTTTACCACCTATATCGTGAGGCAAAGGTACTTGGAAAGAACATCACATTGATAGGTTACTCGTTGATAACAGGTGAAAGGGCATTTCCCTCCCTAAGGGCTTGTTCGATTTAAGCGGGATGGACACGGATTGGTGGGTACTTACCGGGTATTGTACCGTATTGCTTGTCATTCCATGTCCCCCCGGCTCGGGTCTAACCGAATAAGGCCCAAGTGTGTTTTGTGCTTCATAACGATATTAGGATTTAACCGTCATGCTAAGTGTTTTAAGTAAAATCCATATCAAGCACAAGACGGTGATTGACCCTACAAAAGTGAAAACATCAAGAAAATGCATGTAGTTTTTCGGTTGTATAGCTATATGTGTTTTTGTTGTTGTGGGGGGTATGATTGAATTGTGGTGGAGAGTAGCTCCGGAAATATTGTTGTTGAGGAGCTCTGGACCAAAGACTTTGGTGTTCCAAGGTTCAGAGCCCCAACCCTCCTAGGTTGGAGATTCCGGGAAAGTATCCGGACCCTGACACTCTGCCTCACGTTCTGTTGCGTGTTCGGAGAGTTTCACCCTGAGACCGGAGACACGGGCCGAAGACTTCGTCCTGCAATGTCGAGGCAGCCATACTGGAGATTCCCATCTAGTAGCTTATGTCCCTGTTGGTTGCCAGACAAAGGGAAGAGTCGTGGCTCCTGGCCGGGTTGCGCTCGGAGAAGGAAGAGTCTGGCGAGCTCGGGGGTCCGACAAGATTTGAGGGAGCTGATTGTCAAGGATTAGGCTAGCAAGGGAATCGCGCAAGGAGGGAGCCTCACATGCTCGGGGAGCTGCCGCAGGGGAGCTGCTTCCGTTGTTGACGGGGTAGAAATCGAAGCTTCTACTTGAGGAGGAGGTCGGAGACGGGGGAGGGGGCTGATGAATGCACTATTAGGAAAAGGCCTAGCCGTAAGATTGATATCAGTGGCGCACCACTACACAGGTGCGCCACTGCTATATAGCAGTGGCACACCAAAAAATGGTGCTCCACTAGTAGTTAATTACCAATGGCGCACTACTATAGTCCTACGCCACTACTAAATTCCAAACTAGATCATAGATTGGTCTAGAGTTACCAGTGGCGCACCAAATATAGGTGCGCCATTGCTATTTAAATAGCAGTGGCGCACCAAAAAGTGGTGCTCCACTAGTACTCAATTACCAATAGCGCACTATATACGGGCGATACGGTGCGCCACTGTCCTCAGATTTTAGTAGCGCAGTAGAGTAGTGCGCCACCGACCACCGCACTAGCATGCCGCGTGCGAGTTCCCACGACCCAGGCCATCGTCCACGACACAGGCCCACCCACGTGTCTATCTCTCGTGCCTTATCTCTACACCACCGCACGCAACCATCACAGAGACACGGCGCACTCCAAGATCCACTTTATCTCTCTCCCAAACCCACCCCCACTTCTGCGCCGCCCTCCTCCCCCAACCTGCAGAACCCCGACCTGGCGAGCAAGGGCGGACCTCCCTGACCCCTCATCCCTAGGCCTCTGCTTCCCGGCCGCCAGCTCGCCGCCATGGAACGCCGCGGGAGGCGCCGCGTCAACGCCGTGGCGCTTCGACCTAGGCGCTGCCTCCACTATGCCACCGCCTGCAGGTCCAAGGATGTGCAGCTCCTCCTCGACGGTGGGCCCAGCGGCCACGGCGCGTGATGTCTACGGGTGTTTCTATTCTTGTAGACAGTGTTGGGCCTCCAAGAACAGAGGTTTGTAGAACAACAGCAAGTTTCCCTTAAGTGGATCACCCAAGGTTTATCGAACTCAGGGAGGAAGAGGTCAAAGATATCCCTCTCAAGCAACCCTGCAATCACGATACAAGAAGTCTCTTGTGTCCCCAACACACCTAATACACTTGTCAGATGTATAGGTGCACTAGTTCGGCGAAGAGATAGTGAAATACAAGTGGTATGAATGAATATGAGCAGTAGTAACGGCGCCAGAAAAGTGCTTGCTGGCGTGCAGTTGATGGTAGTAATATTGCAGGAAGTAAAGATGCAGTAAAACAGTAAACAAGCGATGATTGCAGTATTTGGAAACAAGGCCTATGGATCATACTTTCACTAGTGGACACTCTCAACATTGATCACATAAATAAATAAGTTCTCTTCCTTTGTGCTACATATACTCTTGTTTGATAATGAACACCATTCGTTGTGTAGGGCTACAAGAGCACCTCAATGCCGGAGTTAACAAGCTCCACAACATTCGGCATTCATATTTAAGTAACCTTAGAGCATAATAGATCTTTGCAATTTAAACCGAGTACTAACATAGCATACACACTGTCACCTTTACACTATGAAGGGGGAATAAATCACAACAATACTATCATAGTAATAATTAACTCCATAACCTACAAGAGATTATGATCATAGCCTACGCCAAGTACTACACGATGCACACACTGTCACGATTACACCGTGAAGGAGGAATAGACTATTTTAATAACATCACAAGAGTAGCACATAGACTAATAGTGATACAAAGCTCATATGAATCTCAATCATGTAAGGCAGCTCATGACATTATTGTATTGAAGTACATAGGAGAGAGATTAACCACATAGCTACCGGTACAGCCCTTAGCCTCGAGGGAGAACTACTCCCTCCTCATGGGAGACAGCAGCGTTGATGAAGATGGCGGTGATGTCGATGGAGATGCCTTCCGGGCGCACTTCCCCGTCCCGGCGGCGTGCCGGAACAGAGACTCCTGTCCCCCCAGATCTTGGCTTCGCGATGGCGGCGGCTCTGGAAGGTTTCTCGTTAATAGGTTAGTTCCGGAAAATGCATAAAAACATTATAAAGTGCAAGCAAAACATGTAAGTATTGTCATAAAACAAGCATGGAACATCAGAAATTATAGGTACGTTGGAGACGTATCAGCATCCCCAAGCTTAGTTCCTGCTCGCCCTCGAGTAGGTAAATGATAAAAAGAGTAATTTCTGTAGTGACATGCTACTTACATAATCTTGATCATCCTATTATAAAGCATATGAGATGAATGCAGTGACTCAAGGCAATGATCTATAGTTGCTAACAAATAGATAACATATAGCAAAAAATTTCATGAATAGTACTTTCAAGACAAGCATCAAAAGTCTTGCATAAGAGTTAACTCATAAAGCAATAATTTCAAAGTAAAGGCATTGAAGCAACACAGAGGAAGATTTAAGTTTCAGCAATTGCTTTCAACTTCAACATGCATACCTCATGGATATTTGTCAACACAAAGTAATATGATGAATGCAAATAAGCAAGTATGTAAGAATCAATGCACAGTTGACACAAGTGTTTGCTTCTAAGATGGAAGGAAGTAGGTAAACTGACTCAACATAAATTAAAAGAAAGGCCCTTCGTAGAGGGAAGCAGGGATTAAATCATGTGCTAGAGCTTTTTAAATTTTGAAATCATATAGAGAGTATAAAAGTAAAATTTTGAGAGGTGTTTGTTGTTGTCAACGAATGGTAGTGGGCACTCTAACTACCTCATCAACCAGACTTTCAAGAGCGGCTCCCATGAAGGACGTTATCTCTACCAACAAGGTAGATCATCCCTCTTCTCTTTTGTTTACACATGTATTTTAGTTTTATTTATGGTTGACACTCCTCCCAACCTTTTGCTTTCACAAGCCATGGCTAACCGAATCCTCGGGTGCCTTCCAACATTCACATACCATGAAGGAGTGTCTATTTGCAAATTTAAGTTGCTTACTGATGAATCAGAGCAAAACATGTGAAGAGAATTATTAATGAAGGTTGATTAATTGGGGGCTGGGAACCCCGCGCCAGCTCTTTTTGCAAAATTATTGGATAAGCGGATGAAGCCACTAGTCCATTGTGAAAGTCTGTCCGAAGTAAATGACAAGATCGAAAGATAAACACCACATACTTCCTCATGAGCTATAAAACATCAACACAAATTGAGAAGCATTTTGAAGTTTTAAAGGTAGCACATGAAGTATTTACTTGGAATGGCAGGAAATACCACATAGTAGGTAGATATGGTGGACACACATGGCATAGGTTTTGGCTCAAGGTTTTGGATGCACGAGAAGCATTTCCTCTCAGTACAAGGCTTTGGGCTAGCAAGGTTGTTTGAAGCAAACACAAGTATGAACCGGTACAGCAAAACTTACATAAGAACATATTGCAAGCATTATAAAACTCTACACTGTCTTCCTTGTTGCTCAAACACTTTTACCAGAAAATATCTAGACCTTAGAGAGACCAATCATGCAAACCAGTTTCAACAAGCTCTACGGTATTTCTCCACTAATAGGTTTAAACTACATGATGCAAGAGCTTAATCATGATCTACTTGAGAGCTCAAAACAATTTCCAAGTATCAAATTATCCAAGACATTATGAGGCATTTTCTGTTTCCAACCAAATAACAATAAGTGCAATAGCTTCCAACTTTTGTCATTGAACATTAAAAGTAAAACGAAGAACACAAGTGTTCATATGAAAAAGCGGAGCGTGTATCTCTCCCACACAAGGATTGCTAGGATCTGAATTTATTCAAAAATAAATAAAAATAAAAACACACAGACGCTCCAAGTAAAGAACATAAGATGTGACCGAGTAAAAATGTAGTTTCAATAGAAGAAACCTGATAAGTTGATGAAGAAGGGGATGCCTTGGGCATCCCCAAGCTTACACGCTTGAGTCTTCTTGAAATATGCAGGGATGAACCACGGGGGCATCCCCAAGCTTAGGCTTTTCACTCTTCTTGATCATATATCATCCTCCTCTCTTGACCCTTGAAAACTTCCTTCACACCAAACTTCTCATAAACTTCATTAGAGGGGTTAGTACTCAAAAAACTTTAATCCACTTTAGCCCTGTAGTGACACATTGCAAGTACTCAATAAAACATTAGCTACAGCTCTCCATGTCTAGAAAGCCTCACTTAAAGTCCACAAGAGACAATGCCAAAAACAGAGTCAGAATCTGTCAAAACAGAACAGCCAGTAAACACGAATTTTTAAGAGGTACTTCCGTTGCTCAAATCAGAAAACTCAAAACTAATGAAAGTTGCGTACATATCTGAGGATCACTCACGTAAATTGGCAGATTTTTCTGAGTTACCTACAGAGAATCATACCCAGATTCGTGACAGCAAGAAATCTGTTTCTGCGCAGAAATCCAAATCTAGCATCAATCTTCTATTAGAGACTTCACTTGGAACAACATTGCAATAAAATAAAGATAAGGAGAGGTTGCTACAGTAGTAACAACTTCCAAGACACAACAAAACAGTAGCAAAATAAAGACATGGGTTATCTCCCAAGAAGTGCTTTCTTTATAGCCATTAAGATGGGCTCAGCAATTTTAATGATGCACTCGCAAGAAATAAGAGTTGAAGCAAAAGAGAGCATCAAGAAGCAAATTCAAAACACATTTAAGTCTAACCCACTTCCTATGCATAGGAATCTTGTATACAAATAAATTCATGAAGAACAAAGTGACAAGCATAGAAAGATAAAACAAGAGTAACTTCAAAATTTTCAGCATATAGAGAGGTGTTTTAGTACCATGCAAATTTCTACAACCATATTTTCCTCTCTCATAATAATTTTCAGTAGCTTCATGGATAAACTCAACAATATAACTATCACATAAAGCATGCTTTTCATGATCCATAAACACATAATTTTTATCAAGCTCAGAAATAATAGGATCAAAACTTTCAAACTTACTTTTGTCAATAATATAACAAGATGATTGATCAATCACAAAAGATATGGGACTCCTAGATAAAGTCAAGACCTCTCCAATCCCATTTTCATTAGTAGTACAATTAATATTATCAAGTAACATAGGATCATCATCTAGAGATTTATCATAAATATTTGCCAAGCAAAACTCTTTAGTACCATGCATTTCGCCATCGGGTACAAACAAAGCATTATCATAAGATTTATCAAAGTAGCATGGATTATCATAAATGGCAGTAGCATAATTATTCTCACAAGTTTTACTCATAGGGAATATTTCAAGAGAATCCACAGGAACGTAACATTCATCCTCCTTTGGTAAGCATGGAGGACAATCAAATAGTGTAAGAGATAAAGAGTTATTCTCATTAGAAGGTTGGCATGGGTAGCTAATCCATTCTTCCTCCTTTTGTTCATCACTCTCCTCTTCTTTTTCATCCAATGAGCTTTCAGGTTCATCAATTTCCTCCTCTTTTTCATCCAATGAGCTTTCAGGTTCATCAATTTCTTCTTCTACTGGTTCCTGCAAATTGTGAATGCATTCTTGTGCATTAATGAGTCTCTCTTTATAATCAATGATATAAGGATTATCACTGTAACTTTCTATGCAAAAATTAAGGATAGAAGAGACATAATCTTTAAGGTCCTTACAAACAACACAAGTTTCATAATTTTAGCAATGAAGGATTCTATCTCAGAGGCTCCCATAAACATGACAAATTGTTCTACCTCTTCGAACCCAAAATGAATATAGTTATTCCAATTATAGTTCTTAATTAAAACTTCCTCACTAAAGCCACATTGAAATTTAAGATGTTTAGTATCATGTTTAGAGCAACAGTTTATATCATGGCGTTTAAGCAAGATTTTAGCAATTGTATTCAGTTTTTCTATCACATCACTCATAACTTTTCCCGTTCTTGATTCTCTATAATTATTATATAATTCAATAAGCTCCAAATAGGTTGTAGGTTCTCCCATAATAGCAGTTTTTAATTTTTCGGTTTTTCAATTTTTTATGGATTTTCGGGTATATGAGGAAAGTAAAACAAAACAAAAACAAACTAAACAAAAGTAAACTAGGCAAAATAATACTGGACAGAAATAAACTAAGCAAAACAAAATAAAATAAAAACAGAGAGAGAGAGGTAGAGTGTACTCCCCAGGTGAACTTATGAGTAGAGCTATGCCTCCCCGGCAACGGCGCCAGAAAAGTGCTTGATGTCTACGGGTGCTTCTATTCTTGTAGACAATGTTGGGCCTCCAAGAGCAGATGTTTGTAGAACAGCAGCAAGTTTCCCTTAAGTGGATCACCCAAGGTTTATCGAACTCATGGAGGAAGAGGTCAAAGATATCCCTCTCAAGCAACCCTGCAATCACGATACAAGAAGTCTCTTGTGTCCCCAACACACCTAATACACTTGTCAGATGTATAGGTGCACTAGTTCGGCGAAGAGATAGTGAAATACAAGTGGTATGAATGAATATGAGCAGTAGTAATGGCGCCAGAAAAGTGCTTGCTGGCGTGCAGTTGATGGTAGTAATATTGCAGGAAGTAAAGATGCAGTAAAACAGTAAACAAGCGATGATTGCAGTATTTGGAAACAAGGCCTAGGGATCATACTTTCACTAGTGGACACTCTCAACATTGATCACATAAATAAATAAGTTCTCTTCCTTTGTGCTACATATACTCTTGTTTGATAATGAACACCATTCGTTGTGTAGGGCTACAAGAGCACCTCAATGCCGGAGTTAACAAGCTCCACAACATTCGGCATTCATATTTAAGTAACCTTAGAGCATAATAGATCTTTGCAATTTAAACCGAGTACTAACATAGCATACACACTGTCACCTTTACACTATGAAGGGGGAATAAATCACATCAATACTATCATAGTAATAATTAACTCCATAACCTACAAGAGATTATGATCATAGCCTACGCCAAGTACTACACGATGCACACACTGTCACCATTACACCGTGAAGGAGGAATCACTAGTAGGAAAAGCCTTATAGGCGGATCTTATTTCTGTGGCGCACCACCAAAAATGCGCCACAAAAATTGTTTCTGTGGCGCACCAGACCCGGTGCGCCACAAAAATAGCTTATTTTTGTGGCGCACCACAAGCTAATGCGCCACAGAAATAAGGTTGGGACCACACCCAATCATTGGTTTCGCTATTTTTGTGGCGCACGGTACCATGTGTGCCACAGAAATAAGACATTCTGTGGCGCATAGGACCAGTGCGCCACAAAGTTAAGTCATTCTATGGCGCACGTGGGATGGTGCGCCACAGAAACTACACATTTCTGTGGCGCACATGAGTTTCATGCGCCACAGAACATTTTTTGGCTCCCCACGCAACTCCACCCCCCCCCCCCCCCCAGTGGATCGCCTTTTTGACCTCTGTAAAAAATAAAAGAAATAGATAGAAATTTCAAAAAATAAATTCCTTCAAGATGCCCATGTACTATGTCATCTTTTACCACTGAGAACTAACAAACATGAATTTCGACTTTTTTTGCAAAATTGCGTGGGAAAATCATCAAACTGGATTTCTGGTTGCATACGAACTCGAAAAAAGACGCATAATATATCAAAATGTTCCCACGAAAAATCTACATCCGAATTCACCCGGTTGGACAATTTTTAGAATCTCCAAATTCGAAAAGAGTAAAAAGTTACGGGCAGTTAAAGATTTTTTGCTGCAAAATACAAAAAAAGAAAAAAAAAATTCTGTGGCGCACCCAATTGCCCATGCGCCACAGAATTAAGCTCCGAAATTTGAAATTTCTGGCGCCCTCCTCCACTTCACCTCCACTTCACCTCACTTCTCCTCCACTTCTCCTCATTTCTCCTCACTTCTCCTCCACTTTTTCTTGGATGCAAACTTCTCCTCCTCCACTTCCCCTCCTCCTCTCCTCCACCACCTCCTTCTCCTCCTCCTACTCCAGCGACCACCTCCTCCGACCGGGCGGCCTCCTTCTCCTCCAACTCCGGCGACCACCTCCTACTACTACTACTCCGGCCGGCCTCCTCCTACTCCGGCGACCACCTCCTCCGACCTCCTCCGGCGACCACCTCCTCCGACCTCCTCCGGCGACCACCACCTTCTCCTTCTCCTTCTCCTCCTCCTCCACCACCACCTCCACCTCCGCCTCCACCTCCACCACCACCACCTCCACCTCCGCCTCCACCTCCACCTCCACCTCCACCTCCACCTCCACCACCACTTCCTCCTCCTCCTACTCCAGCGACCTTCCCAGTGAAATTTCAAACAAAAAATTTTAAAAAAAATTGGCGGCCCTAGATCTAGATCTAGATCTCTAGATCTGGCCGCCATTTTTTTTTGAATTTCAAAAAAAAATTCTGTGGCGCACCAACGCCGGGTGCGCCACAGAAATAAGACTTTCTGTTTCTGTGGCGCACCGCCACCTGGTGCGCCACAGAAATAAGACTTTCTGTGGCGCATGGGCAGGTGCGCCACAGAAACCTTATTTTTGTGGCGAGAATTCTGTGGCGCACCGACCATGCGCCACGGAATCAATTTTTGGTGCGCCACTGATGAGGCTTTTCCTACTAGTGAATAGACTACTTTAATAACATCACAAGAGTAGCACATAGACTAATAGTGATACAAAGCTCATATGAATCTCAATCATGTAAGGCAGCTCATGAGATCATTGTATTGAAGTACATAGGAGAGAGATTAACCACATAGCTACCGGTACAGCCCTTAGCCTCGAGGGAGAACTACTCCCTCCTCATGGGAGACAGCAGCGTTGATGAAGATGGCGGTGGTGTCGATGGAGATGCCTTCCGGGGGCACTTCCCCGTCCCGGCGGCGTGCCGGAACAGAGACTCCTGTCCCCCAGATCTTGGCTTCGCGATGGCGGCGGCTCTGGAAGGTTTCTCGTTAATAGGTTAGTTCCGGAAAATGCATAAGAACATTATAAAGTGCAAGCAAAACATGTAAGTATTGTCATAATACAAGCATGGAACATCAGAAATTATAGGTACGTTGGAGACGTATCAGCGCGCGCGGGGCCACCGCCGCGCGGGCATCCTCACTCTGTCGATGGTGACCTCGGGCGCCCAGGCGGCAGGCAGCAGAAGCTCAGCAGACGAGTACTCGCGGTAGTGGTTCTTCTGCGCGCCCAAGGAGACGGCCTCTACCGCCGCCGACCGGGAGAAGCTGCCCGTCTTCCTCTACCACCGCCGACCGGGAGAAGCTGCCCGTTGATACGTCTCCAACGTACCTATAATTTCTGATGTTCCATGCTTGTTTTATGACAATACTTACATGTTTTGCTTACACTTTATAATGTTTTTATGCATTTTCCGGAACTAACCTATTAACGAGATGCCGAAGGGCCAGTTGCTGTTTTCTGTTGTTTTTGGTTCCAGAAAGGCTGTTCGGGCAATATTCTCGGAATTCGACGAAACGAAGACCCAATATCTTATTTTTCCCGGAACCTTCCAAAAAGTCAGAGGGGGACCAGAGGGGTGCCCTGGGGGCCCCACACGTGGCGGCGGTGCGGCCCAGGAGGGGGGCGCGCCCCCCTAGTGTGAGGAGGCCCCGTGGCCCCTCCGACTCCGACTCTTCGCCTATTTAAGCCGTCCTGACCTAAAACATCGATACCGATTGATGAAACTCCAGAAAGACTCCAGGGGCGCCGCCGCCATCGCGAAACTCCAATTCGGGGGACAGAAGTCTCTGTTCCGGCACCCTGCCGGGACGGGGAAGTGCCCCCGGAAGCCATCTCCATCGACGCCACCGCCTCCATCATGCTCCGTGAGTAGTTCCCCCATGGACTACGGGTTCTAGCTGTAGCTAGTTGGTACTCTCTCCCCCATGTACTTCAATACAATGATCTCATGAGCTGCCTTACATGATTGAGATTCATCTGATGTAATCGGTGTTGTGTTTGTTGGGATTCGATGGATTGTTACATTATGATTAGTCTATCTATATAAGTTTGTGAAGTTATTGTTGATGCAATCTTGTTGTGTTTAATGCTTGTCACTAGGGCCCGAGTGGCATGATCTTAGATTTAAGCTCTATACTTATTGCTTAGATTGTATCTACAAGTTGTTTGCACATGTCTATGTCCGGAACCCGAGGCCCCAGAGTGACAGCAACTGGGATAACTGGAGGGGAAGGCTTAGATATGAGGATCACATGTTTTCACGGAGTGTTAATGCTTTGCTCCGGTGCTCTATTAAAAGGAGTACCTTAATTTCCAGTAGATTCCCTAGAGGCCCGGCTGCCACCGGCTGGTAGGACAAAAGATGTTATGCAAGTTTCTCATTGCGAGCACGTATGATTATATATGGAAAACATGCCTACATGATTAATAATCTTGATGTTCTGTCTTAATGCTATTTCAATCCTATCAATTGCCCAACTGTAATTTGTTCACCCAACACTTGTTATTGGAGAGTTACCACTAGTGTAGATAGCTGGGAACCACGGTCCATCTCTCATCATCATATACTCGGTCTTATATGTCATTGGAAGTAGTATCAACTATTTTCTGGTGCCATTGCTCTCATATTACTGCTACTGCTGCTGTGTTACTATTACTACTGCTCTCATATTACTGATGCTTTCACATCACCCCTGTTACTAGTGCTTTTCCAGGTGCAACTGAATTGACAACTCAGTTGTTAAGGCTTATAAGTATTCTTTACCTCCCCTTGTGTCGAATCAATAAATTTGGGTTTTACTTCCCTCGAAGACTGTTGCGATCCCCTATACTTGTGGGTTATCAAGGCTATTTTCTGGCGCCGTTGCCGGGGAGGCATAGCTCTACTCATAAGTTCACCTGGGGAGTACACTCCACCTCTCTCTCTGTTTTATTTTATTTTGTTTTACTTAGTTTACTTTTGTCTAGTTTATTTGTGCTTAGTTTATTTCTGTCTATTATTATTTTGCTTAGTTTACTTTTGTTTTTGTTTTGTTTTACTCTTCTCATATACCCAAAAATCCATAAAAATTTGAAAAACCTAAAAATTAAAAACTATTGTTATGGAAGAACCCACAACCTATTTGGAGCTTATAGAATTATATAATAATTATAGAGAATCAAGAACGGGAAAAGTTATGAGTGCTGTGATAGAAAAATTGAATACAATTGCTAAAATCTTGCTTAAACGTCATGATATAAACTGTTGTTCTAAACAGGATACTAAACATCTTAAATTTCAATGTGGCTTTAGTGAGGAAGTTTTAATTAAGAACTATAATTGGAATAGCTATATTCATTTTGGGTTCGAAGAGGTAGAACAATTTGTTTTATTTATGGGAGCCTCTGAGATAGAATCCTTCATGTCTAAAAATTATGAAACTTGTGTTGTTTGTAAGGACCTTAAAGATTATGTCTCTTCTATCCTTAATTTTTGCATAGAAAGTTACAGTGATAATCCTTATATCATTGATTATAAAGAGAGACTCATTAATGCACAAGAATGCACTCACAATTTGCAGGAACCAGTGGAAGAAGAAATTGATGAACCTGAAAGCTCATTGGATGAAAAAGAGGAGGAAATTGATGAACCTGAAAGCTCATTGGATGAAAAAGAGGAGAGTGATGAACAAAAGGAGGAAGAATGGATTAGCTACCCATGCCAACCTTCTAATGACAGTAACTCTTTATCTCTCACATTATTTGATTGTCCTCCATGCTTACCAAAGGAGGATGAATGTTATGTTCCTGTGGATTCTTTTGAAATATTCCCTATGAGTAAAACTTGTGAGAATGATTATGCTACTGTTATCTATGATAATCCATGCTATTTTGATAAATCTTATGATAATGCTTTGTTTGTTCCTGATGTCGAAATGCATGGTACTAAAGAGTTTTGCTTAGCAAATGTTTATGATAAATCTCTAGATGATGGTCCTATGTTACTTGATAAATTTAATTGCACTACTAATGAAAATGGGATTGGAGAGTTCTTGACTTTATCTATGAGTCCTATATCTCTTGAGATTGATCAATCATCTTGTTATATTATTGATAAAAGTGGGTTTGAGAGTTTTGATCCTACTATTTTTGAGCTTGATAAAAATTATGTGCTTATGGATCATGAAAAACATGCTTTATGTGATAGTTATATTGTTGAGTTTGTTCATGAAGCTACTGAAAATTATTATGTGAGAGGAAAATATGGTTGTAGAAATTTTCATGGTACTAAAACACCTCTCTATATGCTGAAACTTTTGAAGTTACTCTTGTTTTATCTTCTTATGCTTGTCACTTTGTTCTTCATGAATTTATTTGTGTACAAGATTCCTATGCATAGGAAGTGGGTTAGACTTAAATGTGTTTTGAATTTGCTTCTTGATGCTCTCTTTTGCTTCAACTCTTATTTCTTGCGAGTGCATCATTAAAACTGCTGAGCCCATCTTAATGGCTATAAAGAAAGCACTTCTTGGGAGATAACCCATGTCTTTATTTTGCTACTGTTTTGTTGTGTTTTGGAAGTTGTTACTACTGTAGCAACCTCTCCTTATCTTTATTTTATTGCAATGTTGTGCCAAGTGAAGTCTCTAATAGAAGTTGATGCTAGATTTGGATTTCTGCGCAGAAACAGATTTCTTGCTGTCACGAATCTGGGTATGATTCTCTGTAGGTAACTCAGAAAAATCTGCCAATTTACGTGAGTGATCCTCAAATATGTACGCAACTTTCATTAGTTTTGAGTTTTCTGATTTGAGCAACGGAAGTACCTCTTAAAAATTCGTGTTTACTGGCTGTTCTGTTTTGACAGATTCTGTCTCTGTTTTTTGCATTGTCTCTTGTGGACTTTAAGCAAGGCTTTCTAGACATGGAGAGCTGTAGCTAATGTTTTATTGAGTACTTGCAATGTGTCACTACAGGGCTAAAGTGGATTAAAGTTTTTTGAGTACTAACCCCTCTAATGAAGTTTATGAGAAGTTTGGTGTGAAGGAAGTTTTCAAGGGTCAAGAGAGGAGGATGATATATGATCAAGAAGAGTGAAAAGTCTAAGCTTGGGGATGCCCCCGTGGTTCATCCCTGCATATTTCAAGAAGACTCAAGCATCTAAGCTTGGGGATTCCCAAGGCATCCCCTTCTTCATCAACTTATCAGGTTCTTCTATTGAAACTATATTTTTATTCGGTCACATCATATGTTCTTTACTTGGAGCGTCTGTGTGTTTTTATTTTTGTTTATGTTTGAATAAATTCGGATCCTAGCAATCCTTGTTTGGGAGACAGATACGCTCCGCTCTTTCATATGAACACTCGTGTTCTTCGCTCTTACTTTTAATGTTCAATGACAAAAGTTGGAAGCTATTGCACTTATTGTTATTTGGATGGAAACAGAAAATGCTTCATATTGTCTTGAATAATTTGATAATTGGCAATTGTTTTGAGCTCTCAAGTAGGTCATGATTAAGCTCTTGCATCATGTAGTTTAAACCTATTAGTGGAGAACTACCGTAGAGCTTGTTGAAATTAGTTTGTATGATTGGTCTCTCTAAGGTCTAGATATTTTCTGGTAAAAGTGTTTGAGCAACAAGGAAGACAATGTAGAGTTTTATAATGCTTGCAATATGTTCTTATGTAAGTTTTGCTGTACCGGTTCATACTTGTGTTTGCTTCAAACAACCTTGCTAGCCCAAAGCCTTGTACTGAGAGGAAATGCTTCTCGTGCATCCAAAACCTTGAGCCAAAACCTATGCCATGTGTGTCCACCATATCTACCTACTATGTGGTATTTCCTGCCATTCCAAGCAAATACTTCATGTGCTACCTTTAAACAATTCAAAAGCTATTATCTCTTATTTGTGTCAATGTTTTATAGCTAGCTCATGAGGAAGTATGTGGTGTTTTATCTTTCGATCTTGTCATTTACTTTTGACAGACTTTCACAATGGACTAGTGGCTTCATCCGCTTATCCAATAATTTTGCAAAAAGAGCTGGCGCGGGGTTCCCAGCCCCCAATTAATCAACCTTCATTAATAATTCTCTTCACATGTTTTGCTCTGATTCATCAGTTGACAATCGGTTATTGGGGTCCCGTTGTTGCCTGGCATCTTTAGCTTCAGGTATGCATAATGAGGCACGGCCATGAATTTGGCAAACGCAGGTCTGCCGAGGATGGCGTGGTACTGAGATTCCCAGTCGACTACCTCGAACTCAATCCTTTCTTTCCTGAAATTACTGGGCGTGCCGAAGACTACGTCCAATGATGTTTTACCCAACGAGTAGGCGGGTCGAGTCGGTATAATGCCGTGGAACCCTGTGTCGGATTCTTTTAGCATGTCGACTGTCAAACCCATTGCCCTCATTGTGCTGGCGAATAACAGGTTCAAGCCGCTTCCACCGTCCATAAATACTTTGCCCATATTGTATCCTCCAATCTGTGCTTTCAGAACGAGGGCCGCGTGACCGGGCCTTGGGACGGCCTTCGGGTGATCCGCCCTGCTGAAGGTGATGCTCTGATCTGACCAATCGATAAAATCCGGCGTATCAACCATGGCAACTTCTGCGTATTTTACTTCTCGGGAGAATTTTTTGATTTCTCTTTTCGAAAAGCTGGTTTTGTGGATCATGTTGATCTGTCCACGCAGTGCTGGGAATGCCTCGACTGGTTCATATTCGTCTTTTTCCATTGGCTCGTATGGTTCTGGACATATGGCTCTGGCTGATGACCACATGACCTCGTTTTCTCTTCTATTATGCGAACTCTTGATGTGGCTTCAGCTCTAAGATCGTCGCAGAACTGCCGAATCTCAAGGAAGTGTCGGCAGTTCCTTAACAGATGGCTGGACTTCTCCCGACCATCCTTAGGATCGAAATAAGAGTGGAGATAACACGGTGCTTCAAGTTGCTCTGTAGCTGAGAGGTGTGGAGAACGGGTGCGTCCTCTGATTGATGACATGTCATAGCATCGAGAGTGGACTGCTGTTTGGCCTTCCTCTTCACGGTGCGAACTCCTTCGTCTCTTTCTTTGTCCAGCCGCGGCGTCGAGATTTTCCCGGTTGCTCTCTCGTATGCTTCTGGGCGGAGCCTTTAGGGTTGCTGCCGATGGGATACCTTCCTGAGGCTCAGCCTTTGAGTGGGACGCGCCGGCCCCGGGGAGGCGGAGAAAACCTCCGGAGTCGACGACGAAGTGGACGCCACCGAAAACAGCTTCCGTGTTGCGAGACGATGCCATAAAATTCGGGTGAAGCTCTTCGCGGTGCGGCACAAATTCGAAGGATCCGCAGCGGATCGGGTCTCTTGACTTTGCTGGCGTCGGTGACTCGAGTAAGAACGCCGCAGACGTAACTGGTGCTGCCGATGACCTGCCTTGTGCCGACAGGCTTCCCACAGACGGTGCCAATTGTCGAGGGTACTCCTCGCCAATGCCCTCCGATAGGGGCTTAGGGTTGATGGAATCCTGTAGGCTGACACGAGACATCGGTTCACAGACAAGCGGGGAGAGCGATTTACCCAGGTTCGGGGCCCTCGATGAGGTAAAACCCTTACGTCCTGCCTGTCTGTTCTTTGATTATGAAGACAATGGGTTACAATGGGGTGCCGAATAGTTCGGCTGAGATCTAGTCGAGATTGCTGTTGCTAGGGTTACCTAGCTCTAAGCTTTTCCTGGCTAAGGTTGCTAAGATTGTTCGTGTCCCTCGGCAGCCTCTCTCCTGGCCTTTATATAGGAGGCCAGGTCTCAAGGGTCCTAACCGAGGACGACTAGGTTTACAGTAGTTTAGATCCAATCTTTCCTTGTTTGTTCGCTTCCTTGTCTTGCCCGTCAAGGAATCTTCTGATGCACCGACCTGGTGGCCCATCTCGCCTTCAGGTATCTTCATGGGCCTCCAATTTGTCAATACCAGATAGGGCAATACTGGTTCGCCGAAAGGTTCTATCAAATCATGGGACGGCCTAGTAGACGCCTTCGTTGCCAACTTCCAAGCAACATATAAGAGGCCCGTCGGGATCGAAGAGCTACGAAATTGCCGGCAGAAGCAGAAGGAATCGATGCGTTCATACATCGGGAGATTCACAAAGCTCCTGAACGCTGCCGAAGACGTATCAGTCGACAGAGCAATCGACGCTTTCAGCGACGGCGTTCAGCGGGAAAGTTACATAGAAGAACTCGGGCGCAAAAAGCCAAAAACCATAACCAAGCTAATGGAAATCGCCAACAGCTGGGCTGATGGTGAGGATAACGTACGAAGGCCACGGCAGCGTAGTGATGACGAAGACGATGACCAGCCGAAGCACTATTCGGGTGGCCGAAGGGATCGTCACAAGAGAAGGAAAAACCGCAACTATGATGACAACAATCTGGTAGCCGCAGGGTATTCCGATCGGTAGGATGAGCGAGACGACAGGCACGATGGTAACCGGAATAACTCTGGAAACCGTGGTAATTATAAACCACGACAGCAGAGGACTCCCGAACTACCCTACGCTGAACAGGTCAACGCCCCCTGTTACCTACATTCGTATATCGATTCCAAGGACGGCAAAACGAAGTCAAGTCACCTGCTCAAGGACTGTCGGCAGTTCCTTGACATGCACAAACTCATCTAGCAGTCAGGCCAGCAACAGCTACCACCACCACCCCCACCTCCACCGAAGCATCAAGTCCAGCAAGCTCAACCCCATCAACCCAACGAGGCGTTTCCACCACCACGTGGGCAGATGAGCATGATCCACAGGACAGGTGTTTCAAAAAGGGAGATGAAGAAGCTCACCCGAGAGATCAACTTGGCAGAAAGCATCATGGCAAATATCCCTGAATACGTCGACTGGTCTTCTCAGAACATTACGTTTAGTCAAGCAGATCACCCGATGACCATACCAAAACCAGGACACGCCGCCCTGGTAGTCGAAGCACATATTGGGGGGTTCAAGATGAGCAAAGTCTTCATGGATGGCGGAAGCAGGCTAAACCTGATTTTTGTCGACACAATTAGAAGTATGGGGATTACCATGAACATGTTGGAAGAAACAGACACCTGCTTCCACGGGATCCTTCCAACCGCACCGGGCCACTCTCTTGGCAAAGTCTACCTGAATGTCATCTTCGGCAGGGCCGACAATTTCAGGAAGGAGAAGATCGAGTTTGAAGTGGTGAACTGGGAGTCACAGTATCACGCTATACTCGGGAGACCAGCGTATGCCAAGTTCATGGCCGTACCGCACTATGCATACCTCAAACTGAAGATGCCAGGAAACAACGGGACAAACATCACAGTCTACGGAAGCTTCTCACGCTCAGACAATTGTGATCGTGATTTCCAAAGGATTGCTGCAAAGTTTGGGCTACGACAAGGGACTGTCGACCCCCCGCCCAAATTGACAATACAAGAAATCAAGGAGGAAAAACCCGACAGGGAGATAAAGAAGAAGCCAACTCCTGAAGCACCAGCAGCAAAAGCATCAGCGGAAAAAGTTTCGGCAGTGGCTGACAAGGTATCAACTTGTCAATGCCTATGGATTGTAGGCTAGGGTTTAGTTAGAAGTAGAGGGCAAGTAGATCTCGAAGGTTTCAGCCGAAAAGTACTCGACGATTATGAAAACTAGGGTTTGTAACAATGATTCGATTGCCTCTTCGTCCCTCGACTCCCCCTTTATATAGGAGGCGGAGCCGAGGGTTTCGTTTTATACAAGTTACAGAGTTCGGGACGGTTTCCAACTCATCCCGCCAGATTTACAAATAACACTTCCTATTACAACTCTAACTTTCCTTAATATATCTTGGGCTCCCGAATCTTCTTATTCTTCGGGTATTGGGCCTTCAGTAAACCCCGGGTACTATCTTCGGCAGGCCCATTTGGGATGCCTATGTCAGTAGCCCCCGAGATTTTGCTTGAATCGTAGAGTCAGGGAAAATCTCCACTGTTTATTTTCACTCGAGAGCTTTAACTTTTTTATATTTCTTGACATAAAATTCTATATTGTACAGGGATAATGGTAGTTGGGGCTAGTTCATCTGACGGATCAGGTACTAGTTAACTGCTCTAGTGGCAATCCGCAAAAACCTACTTCAAGATCACGTCCCTGGACATGATCTCGGGATACTGGTGTAAACTTCGACAGGTGCCGCTTAAGGTCTTACCATTCTGTCGAGTCCCAGTCAAATTTATCGAGTACCTAACGCGTCCGTTAGGATTTTTCTTCGTATCTGTTGATACGGATAAAAGTAGCAGAGCGCAGTCTTCGGCGATGCCACGCCCAGCAGAACGGATCTGGGGTCTTACCTTCGCAAATTTGCGGCATTCAGAAATTGATCGCAACTTTGGCGTTCTGAGAATATATTGTCGAGTGCTTTTCCGGCTGTTGGAATGGCACATTTTATCGAGTCAAATATGACTTATATTGCTCTCCCGATGGGAGTATATGTAGAGTTAATTATAACTCGAAATATACTCTCTTGCTTTTCTATCTTTTCTTTGTTAATTTCATCGGGCACGCGAACAGCGTTCCCGATGGGAGTAGCCCCCGAGGCTACAACCAAAAACTTGTGCTTGGTTGTAGGCTCAACATTTTAGTCCACCTTGTCGCTATATTGTCATTATTTCCCAATATGATCTCTCTTCTTCTTTTTTTTATCTCTCGGGTGCGCGAACAGCGCTCCCGATGGGAGTAGCCCCCGAGGCTACAGCCAAGGACTTGTGCTTGGTTGTAGGCTCCCGCAATTTCTATATTGCCATACTCGAAATTTTACTTTTTATCGAAGTAGCCCCCGAGCATTTGGGCAAAAACTTGTATTTGATCAAAGGCTCCCGAAGTATTTAATAACTTCTCCTGTCGCCAATCTTCTTTTATTTTTCTTGTCGGCATGCTTCCCTTAACCAAATTTACTTCATCTCTGTTAATAGTCGTGATTTTTCTGCCTTGTGGGTCCATTGTTTCCACCACGTTGACACGTCATGCAAGTGGGGGACACACGTCCTCCGCTTTTTCTGGCGCACGTACAGTAATGCCTATCTCAGTAAAAATACCTTTTTACCCTTTTATCTAGAAGATCTTTTTTCACCACACGATTTCTTCATCCAACGGTGCATTGCTTCGCCTGATTCTTATATAAACCTTTCTTCAACCTCCATTCACTCCTTCGCTTGCGCCGCACATCTGTTCCCCTTTGCAAAAACTTCCCCTGCGCCCAACTCTCTCTGATCTTCCGCACTCACGAACATTGCTTTTTCCATTGCCGTTGATGCCACCGCGCACGCGACTCACTCGCCACAAAGACCTCCGAGTCCAAGATGGCCGCCGAAGATCTTGAGTGGGAGAGATCTAAAATCTCCAACCAGGATGTCAACACGCTGAAGAGGCTTGGCCTGATGAAGAAAGAAGACGCCATCCGCTTTCCCAGCGAAGAAAGCTACCCCAACCCTCCAATGGAGTACCGGGTTAGTTTCGTTGATCACCTCATCCGCGGCCTTTCGGCCCCAATTCACGATTTCCTCCGCGGCCTTCTTTTTGTTTACGGGATTCAACTGCACCAGTTGACCCCCAATTCCATCCTTCACATTTCCATTTTTATCACATTGTGCGAATGCTTCCTTGGAATCCCTCCTAATTGGGCTCTGTGGAAACACATTTTCTGCCTCCGCCGCAATGGCTCCCACAACGCCACCTATAACATAGGCGGCGTTGTTATCTGTGTCCGAACTGACGTTGATTATTTCGACGTCAAGTTTCCTGATTCTGTCCAAGGATGGCGCAAAAGATGGCTCTACATTCACGAAGAAAGTGCCAACTCTGTGGAACACAACATAATCCCTTTCGACGGAAGTGCCAAAATTCAGCGCCGCCGTTCCTGGGACGCTGAAGCTTCCGAAGAAGAGAAAAAGGCGACAAAAGCACTTATGTCTCGTATTCATCAGCTTCAAAATACTCGAGGCAAAGAACTATCTGGTGTTCAAATCACTGCCTACTTCCTTAGGATTAGAGTGCAGCCTCTTCAGGCTCGCGAAAATCCCCTTTGGACGTATTCCGGAGAAAACGACGCCAATAGAGTCTCCAGTGATCTTTCTGCAAAGGACTTGGAGAAGTTGATTCGAAGAGTTTCCCGCTTGGCCAAGAAGGATCCTATTCCCTCCTCTTGTCGCGTGGAACCATACAGCTCCGCCAATCCTCTCCCCGAGGTATTTTGTCTTCTCGAGTTTCTGTCTTGTTCCGAACTTTCCTTGCATCTCATTGTATTGATATCTCTCTAATTTTTTCTTTTGTCGCTATTTTCTTGCAGAACCATCCTACTATGGCTTCCCTTCCTCCTCTTCCTGAGGATGGAGAAGTCGAAGAACAAGCTATCGTTGCCGAAGACACCCAAGGTTCTTCTATTCCTGAAAGTGAAGTCGCGGGTTCTCACAAATCTGCGGCTTCCCATGAAAAAGAAGTTGAATCTGAAGCCAGCGAGTCGACGCAATCCCTTCCTCCTGCTGTTTCCCCAAGGAACAAAAGGAAAAGGAATGATGCCGAGGATTCTGGCACTTCTAAGGCTGAAAAAGTTGTTCCTTCTCATCCGAAGGCAGCTTATGATCCTTATATTGAATCCCTCGTCAGCTCGTAAGTCACCTTTATTTCTCCCTTTTTCTGTACTCGAGGTGTTTATCTTGTCTTACTTTTTATGCTGCCGATTTTTGATCAACAGTGATGACGAGGAAGAAGTACCAACTGTTGACGTGGCTCCTCGGACAAGCACGTCACATACTGTACTTGCCTCAGACACGCTAGTTGAAGGAGAAGAATCCTCGCCTCCTCAACAAAACGTCGTCACCACAACTCCGCCGTCAAGCCCCCTTGCTCCTTCACCAAAAAGGACAAGGATTGAAACAATTGTTGAACCTGCCCCTCAATTGGGCAGCTCGTCGACTCTGCTCTTAGATGATGTAAGTTTGTCGATATCTATATTTTTTCTATTTTGCTTTTTCACGCCTTCACTCTCTTTTTCATGCCGATGTTTCTCTTGCTATGTTCTTCTTTAACAGCCCATGATCAAAGAGCTTCTCCGAATCGGATCCCAATTTATTGGGTACCGTGAGTATGCTAGCAGAGCCGAAGGTAACAACTTTTATACTTGCCGTTTTTTCTTGACTTTTTGCTCCTGTTGCTTGTCGCGATTTTTGATCTTTCTTCTCCCCTTTTTTTTATATCTCGATAGAGAAACTTGCAGAGGCCAACAAACGTGCCGACGTACTTGCTCAAAAACTTGAGCAGAGTGAGGCGGCTCGCAAGAAAGCCGAACTTGTTGCTAGCGAAGCCAAAACCGAGGCTGATGAAGCCAAAGCGAAAGCTGCTAGTGTCGAGGAACTGCAGAAAAGACTTGAGGATGCTGCATCTGCCTTAAACGAGCACAAAGCTGCACAAGCTTCTCGTGAACAGGGGATCCTCAAGCGCCTGAAATCACAAAGTCGACGCACTCACAGTACTATTATTGATCCCTTCTATTTTTATGAGAACCGCTGTTTCTTGTTGTTGACGAACGTTTTGTTTCCTTGGCAGACCAAACAAACCAAGATTTTGATCTGGAGAATCCTGTCGATGACCCCCTCCTTGACGCACTTACTTATCTAGAGCTTCATGGGTCCGAAATTCGTGAAGGCGTGGCAAATGCGAATGCAGGATTGTCGGCACTGTTCCCCTACTTCTTCCCAAAGAAAGAGGAGCCCCCGACTTTCCTTACCCTTGCCAAGAGCTTCAATTCATCGGAAGACCTTGGACTGAAGATGCGTCAAGAAAACATGAAGATTGTTGTCGAAAGCACTGTTGCCCTGATTGCTGACAGTCAACAGACTGTTGATTGGACGAAAGTTGGCGGCACCGATCAAATAGAGCAATCGAGATGGAGGTCACTGATCAAGGCAGCCAAGCCCAACACGAAGAAAATCTTGGCATATCTCGGGATCAAACCAGCTTCGACTCCTAGCTCATCAAGGCCGGAGGTCTAGTTGCATGCCTCCTTGTTTTTCTTTATCTGTTTCTTTTGCTCTTGTCGCCAAAGTAGTTATTTGGCGACACGTACTTTGTTAGCTCCATTGTAATGCCTTTGTAATTATTCCGAAAGATTAATGAAAACTCTATCTTTTGCTTGTTGATTGATGTTGTCTTTTAAATTTCAGTTGGTATTTGATAACTACACTCCATCTTCCACTCCTTCCAATGTTTCGCCTTCTTCTTCTCGCTCAAAGAGAACTCTTGCTGATGCTACACCTGTCGAAGATTCCTTGCCGCGAGAATTGGATGAACTTCGGCAGCAACTTCAGTATGCAAAGAAGCAAACACTTGTGATGATGGAAAAATCTCGCAAGTCATCTGAAGCCGAAAAAATTGCACTTCAGCAAGCTCGCGAGGCCGTGGCTGCTAAGGAAATCGCTGCTTCCGAAGCTGAAAAAGCGACTACCCGAGAAAATTTCATGCTCGAGTTGATGAATGAAGCCAGTGCGGATATGTCGGGTATGCTTGTTTCATCCTCGATATCTTCCGTCTTCATGCTACGTCTCTTAAAAATTTTCTGCTCCGTTGTTTTAATAGGTTCCTTTACTGATGCTGTTGCTGAAGAAGAGAGGGTAAATACTAGGACGAACCTCCTTGTTAACCTTTCCCTTGATCATGGTTCTCTGTTTTGGGCTACCCCAGAGAGGACCCGCCAGATTGTCAGATTTCAGGATCGCGCCTCTCAAACTCGCGATTTCCTTGACTTCTGTACCAAGACCCTGTCCATGGTTTATAATTCCATGTTTCCTCGGAACGTTCAACCAAAAACTCTTCCCGAGTTAATGGAGAAATTCAAGGATGCCCACAGGATTCATGATTTTGTCAAAGCTCAACTGGTAGCCGGCGCGCATTTGCTCTTATCATGCTTCAGATCTGCCACTCAAATCTTGACCTGACCCAAGTTGTTGCGAAAGTCCATCAGAAGGTAAAGCGCCGAAGAGTTGGTGTCGACCGAATTAACACGAAGGTTTCTCCTGTAGCCGAAGAAATGATTGAAGACCTTCTTTGGATGGATGCCGACTTTTTTGCCGATGGTCATTATGCTGATTTTCTTGGCGCTGCTCCTGAAGAAAACAGAATTACCCTTGATGACATACTGAATCAAGACTAATTATCTTCCTTTGTAGATAACTCTTCTTTGTAACCCATGATTGTGATTATATTGTGAAGCAATCATTATATTTCTATATTTGTCTAGCTCCCGAGTGTTTCGGTGGCTATTTACTGTATTTGTATATTGCGAGGTTTTGAACCAAGGCATTTATTTAATATGTATTGATGGCGAATATCAGCCCCCGAGCTTCTTTATTGAGTACTATTTTGTATTTTCGTTGACTCACGAGGTATTTTAGTACCAAGGCAAGGCTTTTCTTTGTCGATGAACTATATTGAAATTCGTCGGGTCAAAGACTTTGAGCATGTCGATAAAGAAAAGTTATATTGACACTATCTTTATTATATTGCAGCACCGCGAGCCCGCCTCATTAAAAACCTTTCCCGGCCCCACTCGGTGCCCCGAAAAAGGAAAAGAGTGCGTCTGAAAACCCGCGGGCATTTCAGTACATTGAAGTTTTACAAGGACTATATTTCGACTCTAGGCGTAGAACCGCCTGAGTTGCGCCACGTTCCAGGGGTTTTGCTCCTCCACCCCTGTCTTCTTGTCCTTTATCCTGTATGCTCCTCCTCCGATTACTTCCGTGACAATGTAAGGGCCAAGCCATGGTGACTCGAGTTTTTCATGACTTTTTTGCGTGAGCCGAAGAACTAGGTCTCCCACCTGAAAAGATCTCGGCCGCAAACGTCGACTGTGGTAATTCTTCAAGTCTTGTTGGTATTTGGTTACCCTTGATAGTACTTCATCTCGAGCTTCGTCGAGTGCGTCGACGTCGTCTTCCAATGCTATCTTGGAAGTTTCTTCATTATACTCTGTGACTCTGGGGGAGTCGTGCTCTATTTCTATTGGCAGTACTGCCTCTGCTCCATGGACCAGGAAAAACGGGGTCTCCTGTGTCGCTGTATTTGGTGTTGTTCGGATGCTCCACAAAACACTTGGTAGTTCGTCTGGCCAGGTATGTCGAGCTTTTTCCAGTGGTCCTAACAGGCGTTTCTTGATGCCATTGCAGATGATGCCATTGGCTTTCTCGACTTGCCCATTGGTTTGAGGATGTGCAACTGACGCGAAGTGCAACCTGATACCCACTTCTTCGCAATAATCTTTGAATTCGTGGGATGTGAAGTTACTGCCATTGTCTGTGACGATGCTGTGGGGCACTCCAAATCTGAAGACGAGTCCTTTTATGAATTTTACTGCGGATGCTCCATCTGGTGAATTTATCGGCTTCGCTTCTATCCACTTTGTAAATTTGTCGACAGCTACTAACATGTACTCCTTTCCTCCTGGCCAGGATTTGTGTAACTTGCCCACCATATCAAGTCCCCATTGGGCAAAGGGCCATGACAATGGTATTGGTGTTAGTTCTGCTGCTGGAGAGTGGGGTTTTGCGGCAAACCTTTGACACGCGTCGCAAGTTCTTACTATTTCCTTAGCGTCCTCGATTGCTGTCAACCAGTAGAATCCTGCCCGAAAAACCTTGGCTGCAATAGCTCGACTACTTGCATGGTGGCCACATATTCCTTCGTGTACATCCTTCAAAATTATTCTTCCTTCTTCGGGTGTGACGCATCTTTGCAGGACGCCTGAAATACTTCGCTTGTACAATTCTCCTTTGACCACCGTGAAAGCTTTGGAGCGTCGAATTACTCGCCTTGCCTCAACTGGATCATCGGGTATTTCTTTCCTGAGGATGTACGATATGTACGTCTGCATCCATGGTATCTGTATCACCATGACCAGGTCCTGATCTTCTTCTTCTTCCTCTTGCTTTTCCTTGATAGCCCCCGAGGGTTTCTTCTCCTTCTTTTTTGATTTTGTCGATTTGGTGGATCTCTCTGTTATCTCTTCCCAGAATACACCTGGCGGGACTGCAAGGCATTGCGACCCAATGTTTGCAAGAACGTCGGCTTCGTCGTTGCTCAATCTACTAATATGATTTACTTCGCATCCATCGAACAACTTCTCGAGCTCGTTGTACACCTCCTTGTATGCCATCATGCTATCATTGACTGCGTCACATTGGTTCATAACTTGCTGAGCCACCAATTGTGAGTCGCCAAAGATTTTTTGTCGAGTTGCACCGCAAGCTTTCGCCATCTTCATCCCGTGTATGAGAGCCTCATATTCTGCTTCATTGTTAGATATGTTAGGGAACGTCATCCGAAGGATGTACTTCAACTTGTCGCCTTCAGGTGATATGAGTACTACTCCTGCGCTAGCTCCTTCTAGTCTTTTGGACCCATCAAAGTTCATGGTCCAGGTTCTCGACAAGTCTGGAGGTCCTGTGTTTTGCAACTCCATCCACTCTGCGATGAAGTCCGGCAGAACTTGCGACTTGATTGCTTTTCTTTTTTCATACGTGATGTCCCGAGGGGAAAGTTCTATTCCCCAAAGGGAGACACGACCCGTAGCTTCTGGATTGTTTAGTATATTTGACAAGGGAGCTTCATTGACCACTATGATCGGGTGTGCCAAAAAATAGTGGCACAATTTTCGTGCTGTTGTGAATACTCCATATGCTAGCTTTTGGTACTGAGGGTACCTTTGTTTTGAGGGCGATAAAACTTCGCTGACGAAGTATACTGGCCTCTGCACGCCGTGAAGTTTTCCTTCTTCTTCTCTTTCGACAACTAGCACCGTGCTCACCACTTGGGGCGTGGCTGCAATATACAACAGGAGAGGTTCCTTTTCCTTCGGCGCCACCAGAATTGGTGGTGTCGAGATTGTGCGCTTCAAATCCTCGAAGGCTCTATCGGCCTCTTCGTTCCACTGGAATTTATCTCCTTGCTTTATTAGAGCGTAAAATGGTAACGCTTTTTCTTCCAACCCGGCGACGAATCTGCTCAAAGCTGTGACTCGCCCGGTTAGCTGTTGTATTTCTTTCAACTTTGTTGGCTTTCTCATTATTACGATAGCTTGTATTTTATCGGGATTTGCTTCAATCCCTCTTGCTGAGACTAGAAATCCCAGAAGTTCTCCTGCTGGGACGCCAAAGGAACATTTCGTCGGGTTCAGCTTGAGGCAGAATTTGTTGAGGTTGTCGAAGGTTTCCTTGAGATCCTCGATCAGTGTTGCCCCCTCTTTTGACGTTATGACGACATCGTCGATGTACACTTGCACGTTTTTCCCGATCTGTGTCGCCAGACACTTCTGCATCATCCTCTGGTATGTTGCTCCCGCGTTTTTTAAACCAAAAGGCATTGTTCTGTAACAAAACACGCCGTAAGGTGTTATGAACGCTGTTTTGGCCTCGTCTTCTTCTTTCAATCTGATCTGGTTATAACCAGAGTATGCGTCCAGGAAGGAAAGACGTTCACATCCAGCCGTGGAGTCGATAATTTGATCGATCCTCGGGAGGGGAAAGTGATCCTTTGGACAATGTTTATTGAGACACGTAAAGTCGACGCACATGCGAAGGACTGTCGTGTGTTTCTTTGGCACCATCACTGGGTTAGCTACCCATGTGGCTTCTGTAGATATCTCTTTGATAAAACTGGCTTCCTCCAGTCGATTTACTTCTGATAGCATAGCTTTGCGGTTTGGTTCCGAAAAACGCCGCAAAGGTTGTTTGATTGGTCTCGCTAATGGATCCAAGTTTAGGTGGTGCTCGGCAAGTTCCCTGGGTACTCCTGGCATGTCAGCTGGACACCATGCGAAAATTTTCCAGTGCTCACGGAGGAACTCGACGAGCGCGCTTTCCTATGCGATATTCATGTCGTTTGCGATAGATGTCGTCTTTTTCGGGTCTATCGGGTGAATCTGCACCTCCTTAGAATTTTTCCTGGTATTGAAAGTTGATTCTTTATTTGGCCTTCCAACGTCTGGCAGTACGTCGTAATCAGTCATGCTTTTTGACGCCAAATATTCAGCTTGCATCCCGAAAGTTTCTGATAGCCGATGAAAATCCTTGTCGCATTTATCGGCTAAGGCAAAGCTTCCTTTAACTGTGATTGGTCCCTTTGGTCCAGGCAATCTCCATAACAGGTATGTATAGTGTGGCACCGCCATAAATCTGGCATATGCTGGGCGTCCCAACAAAGCATGGTACTGCGACGGAAAATCCACGACTTCAAATTCCAGCCTCTCGATTCTATAATTTTCTCGGGTCCCAAACTGAACGTCGAGATTGATCTTCCCCAATGGATAACTTGGTTTCTCCGGTGTGATGCCGTGGAACCTTGTGTCTGTTGGCTTCAAGTTTGCTAAGGATATGTTCATCTTCCTCAATGTATCTGCATACATAAGGTTTAGGCTGCTGCCACCATCTATGAACACTCGGGAGACATCAAATCCTGCGATAACTGCTGGCAGAATAAGTGCTGACTGCCCTGGTCGAGGGACTTGCTACGGGTGATCTGCTATTGTGAAGCCAATATCTTGTTCTGACCAATTAAGATACTCAACTGTTGGTGGAGGCATTTTTTCTGCCATAAACACCTGTCGTGAGATTACTTTCTGAGCTCTATTGGACGGCCTTCCCTTCTGAATCATTGACACCGCTCCGTTGGAGTTAGGATCAACATAGGGTGGTGGTGGAGGTGCTGCCGCTATTCTAAGCTGATGCCGATTGTCGTCTGTAATCGCGGGAGGAGGCGGCAAGTGAATCTCGCTTCTGGGTTCTCGAGGATTTCTCTGTGTTGCCCGCGCGTTAGCGTTCTCTGCATATCTTAGCATTGCCTGAAAATTTCGACAGTCTTTCTGCAGGTGCCCTGACTGTCTTTTTCCGTTGCTGTCGAGGAAAAAGTGCATTTGACATGGCCCATTCATCATCTCTTCAGGGGACACGAAAGGCCTTGGGAACCTAGGCCCGCTATTTTGTCTGTTGTTGCGAGAATCATCCCTGTTATCGCCTCGCTGTTCACTGCTTCTCTGATAATCATCTCTGTTGCTTCCTCCTGTGTTTGCCCGAAAACCTGCCGAAATTTGCCCTGGAGCATCATAGTTCGGGTACTGCCGAGGAAATCGTCGCCTCGGTTGATAATTTCGACCACGGTCCTCCTCTGACGACCTGTGCCGTTTGTTGTGGACAGCGTCTTCTCCATCTGCCCATCTGTTTGCTATCTCCATTACCGCAGATACTGTCTTTGGATTGGTCCTTCCTAAGTCCTCGACAAAATCTCCACGCCTGATTCCTGCGACAAACGCATCTATTGCTCTCTCGTCAGATATATTTTCTGCCGAGTTTTTGATGATATTCCACCTTTGAATGTACTTTCTCATTGGCTCATCTGGCTTTTGTCGACACGCTCTCAACTCCTCTAACGACGCAGGTTTTTTGCACGTGGATCTGAAGTTCTTGATGAACACATCCTCGAAACTTTCCCAGCTGTCGATAGATCCTGGAGTGAGTTTCTTTATCCAAGATCGTGCGGCTCCACTCAAATGCACCTGGATGCTTTGCATAGCTGTTGCCCTGGTTCCTCCTGTGAGCTTCACTGTCTCAAGATAATCAACTAGCCAATCCTCTGGATCTTGAAGGCCGTCGAACTTCTTGAAGTTGTCGGGTAACTTGAATCCTTAGGGGACTTGCGTTTTTCGGACTCTCCTCGTGAAGCATGGCAAGCCGCACATATCTTCGTCATTAAGCTCCGGAGATTGCCGATGATCCCGTCTGCTTTGCCGCGCTCTGTCGACCCTTGCTTGTGCTGCTGTGTCTCTTCCTCCACTTGGTCCTTCAAAGCCGCCGCTGTTGCTGCTGCAGGTCGTGGACTATTTTGCCTTGCCGCTCCTTCGGGAGGCGTTGATACAAACGCTGTCCCCATAGCTCCAACTCCTGCTACCGCCATATTGTATAGTGTTTCCCTTGGATCACCTGGAGGTGGTTTAGATGCAAGGATAAAAGCATGTGTCGCCATATACCCAGCCTCTGGTGTCTTAGGGATGATATTTCCTCTTGTATCTATCGACATGAAGGACATGTCGAGGTTTTGGACCAAGTGCTCTCTTTCTGCCTCGGGTATATGTTGCAACCTTGATCTTGCTCTGTTCCGAGCCTCCCTGTGGCTATCACCCGAAGTTCTAGATTGTCGACTTAGATCTGCCCTTCTCCTGCTGGATGCAGAAGCTGCCTCCTTTCTCCTGTTTAACTCGGCTGTCTGTTTTTCCAATTCTCTGGCAGCTCGTGCGAGCCTATATTGATATGCTTGTAATTCCTCTGGTGTGGCCGTGGTAGCCATTGGTTCTGTACCGTTCATAGCTCTCGCGGCTCTGTCCCACGCTGCTTGTGAAAGTTGAACTCTATCTCGCGGCTCTGGCCCGACGTATTTGTTGCCCAGGCCTTGTCGCAGATTGGAGGGATCGACGTATGGATTTCCCAGATCGTCGAAAGCCTCAGATGTTTCCTCTTGATCCTCAATGGCATAAATCTGATGATATTTTGTATTCAGATCTATGTTGGGTTTGGTGACATCATCGTTGAGATTGATGAAGACCTTGCCCACCGTGATAGATTTGTCGATGAAGTCGTAACTGTCGACATCGCTTGAGCCATCGCTTATATATGAGTCCGCAGATGACTCAAACGATATGTCGTTGAATATCTTGGCGAGTTTCTCTCTTGCTCTGGTGCTGACGTAGCGTGTCGACGAAGTTTCTTCTTCTCCTGACTCGGTTGACGATGCATAGCTTGAAAAATCGGAATCGACCGCCGACGATCCCGACGAAATCGGAATCTCGACACGATACGATCCTTCCTTCTCGACGCGAAAGTGAAACCTTCCGAACGTCATCTCCATGGGCTCCGCCAGATACGCATATGCATCCAAACGGGAGGGTGGGTGAGGAACAAAATCGACAAGACCAGCAGCGATCTGTTTACCTCGATCCATTGTGTTGCTTGCGGTTGACGATGTCGAAGATCTTGAACGTGCCATCGAGATCAGATCCTTACGCCTCTAGTTCCCACAGACGGCGCCAATTGACAAGGTATCAACTTGTCAATGCCTATGGATTGTAGGCTAGGGTTTAGTTAGAAGTAGAGGGCAAGTAGATCTCGAAGGTTTCAGCCGAAAAGTACTCGACGATTATGAAAACTAGGGTTTGTAACAATGATTCGATTGCCTCTTCGTCCCTCGACTCCCCCTTTATATAGGAGGCGGAGCCGAGGGTTTCGTTTTGTACAAGTTACAGAGTTCGGGACGGTTTCCAACTCATCCCGCCAGATTTACAAATAACACTTCCTATTACAACTCTAACTTTCCTTAATATATCTTGGGCTCCCGAATCTTCTTATTCTTCGGGTATTGGGCCTTCATTAAACCCCGGGTACTATCTTCGGCAGGCCCATTTGGGATGCCTATGTCAGTGGCCAAAACAGAAGAGACAGGAGGCGGCAAGATGCTAACAATCGCCGCCCAGGCATCTGGCGAAATCAACAGCACTCTCGCAACCTCCAGCATGACGATGAAATCGGAAGATGCCTCTGAAGAGGAGAAGAACCCCTTCCTTGATAAAACACTCTCTTAGTTTTTCCTTTACTTTACACAGGGCTTCTTGTTTTCGCCCTCCAGTTTCATATTTACCCTACCAATAGGTACTTAAGTTTCGATTCTTGTTAAAGTATTGCAGTCATCTAAAGCATCTACGACCGTGCTGCCGCCAAGTAACGGCATAACTTAACGCGCGGCAGAAGATAGCGCCCAGGGCAAAAACCTCTACGAGCACTGCAAAGAAGAATAAGGACATTAATTTTCCCCTCTGCTTCAGATGCCTCTACGAGTGCCGTACAAAGCAAGAGTCTGGAAAAACTTACACACAACCCACGCTCGATATTTCACTTATGGAAATATCAGAGAGCAACGGGCTCATCGGCAGAATCATTACACCCAAAAAATTCGGGAATGACTGTCGAAATTTACAAACGGTTGAAAGCAAAGTTGCGCATACAACAGGTTTCGCAAAACCTGCAACACGAGCTGATCACTCATAATGATTTGCTAACCAACTAGTACTCATACATCCAACGGGCAATTAAGCTTCGCCCCTTTAAATATTTGCCAACAGCATGGTAAAAGTACACATTCATGTACCAACCAGATAAGAAGTTTTTGGCCCAAAAAACCCGAACACTCGGATGAATTAGCCAATACAATTTACAAAGGTAACTTTACACCTTTATATCACCCTTGCGGAGTTTCCTTTTCTTCAGGTACCTTTGACATCTCCTCAAGCCTGTCGACAATTACATGAGCAGGAGCTAAAACCTTCGGGTACAGTTCCTCGAAATCACCAGTTGCGTTGGCAATAGACAGCAAGCAAACTGAAGGATAACAAGCAAGCACAAGGGCAAGCGTGCATTTGGCCCCTGCAAAGACTTGAGATCTTACTAGCTCCCGAACCTTCTTGGCACTTCCAAATTCAGACATCAAAGTCAAAAGGGTAGGGGAACTGCATTCATAGGAAACATTGTTTTCCAAACTACCCTCATGGCCTTGTAGCACTTGTCGAAGAACTGGTGGACTTGCTGCACTCGATCCTGAAATTTGACGACAGCCGAGGCCTTCGAGTGTTCCCGCCAGAAAATTTCTTCGGATGAGGAAAGCTGAGTCAAAGCATGCACCCGCTCGTGTATCCGCTAGTTCTCTTCCGCAGGGTTCAATGCTATGACTGCCAAAAGAATTAGTAAAAGACTCAGACAAGAAGTTGCTAACAAGCAGGCAAAGGGATCAAGAAACTTACAGTTTAAACTTTCGGTAGCCTTATGCAGCTCGCCAAGAATGTACCGCTCCACGTCGGCTGCAATCTCGCTCTTTTTATTGACGATGGCAGCTAAGGCATAAGTGCTGCGTAAATCCTTCTCCATCTGTGTCATCCGGTCTTTCATGCGCTGGATCCGATCGCTTTCAGGAAGCGCACCCGACGAGTCGTCTGCAAACGAGGGTACTGGGAAGACCTGCAGAAAGTACTGGTTATAAAGAAGTAATGGATATGGTACAGCCCAACGTCCAAAATAACTCCCATCAGGAGAAGTGCAAGAAAGTGATATCATAGCAAAAGTGTGCCTACAACAATGCTAGCACGGAGTTTATTACAAAGCATGAGTTTGGCGGCAGAGCAATGTTTTGCATCAGCTCAAGGCACAAGTTTGTTACAAGAATCAAGGAAGCTGAGTTTGAGTCGATGAACTAGGGCCAGTCGACGATTTCCTTGATGAAACCAGTTCAAGAAGCTGACGGGCACAAGTAAGAGCAGACGCCTTAAAGGTGCTCAAATCAACAGGCTGCCCGTCTTGCCCTTTTGGAAGCCCCTTAGTCATTTCCTCGATGTCACCCTTAAAGCCGTAACCCATCATGAGCTGGAAGGCAAGGACAGCACCAAAAGTGCGCGATGTACGCTTGAATACCTCGATGACCTCCTTGGTGTCAACCGCAAAGGTATCGATTAGCTGTCCTAGGGTCTTCTCTTGCTTGATCTTGGGGAAGATCATCGAGTGCATCCGCGCCAGAGCACCCTTCCCCTTCACGAGAAGCTCTTGTGTAAGCTGGTGAGAAGCGAGAATCGTTGACACAGCGTTCGCTGGGGAGTGATACGCGTTCAACACGCGTCCGTTGGGATCCCCAAGAGGAAGGTGTGATGCGTACAGCGGCAAGTTTCCCTCAGTATGAAACCAAGGTTATCGAACCAGTAGGAGCCAAGAAGCACGTTGAAGGTTGATGGCGGCGGGATGTAGTGCGGCGCAACACCAGAGATTCCGGCGCCAACGTGGAACCTGCACAACACAACCAAAGTACTTTGCCCCAACGAAACAGTGAGGTTGTCAATCTCACCGGCTTGCTGTAACAAAGGATTAACCGTATTGTGTGGAAGATGATTGTTTGCAGAAAACAGTAGAACAAGTATTGGCAAGAGATTGTATTTCAGTAAAGAGAATTGGACCGGGGTCCACAGTTCACTAGAGGTGTCTCTCCCATAAGATAAACAGCATGTTGGGTGAACAAATTACAGTTGGGCAATTGACAAATAAAGAGGGCATGACCATGCACATACATATCATGATGAGTATAGTGAGATTTAATTGGGCATTACGACAAAGTACATAGACCGCCATCCAACTGCATCTATGCCTAAAAAGTCCACCTTCAGGTTATCATCCGAACCCCCTCCAGTATTAAGTTGCAAAGCAACAGACAATTGCATTAAGTATGGTGTGTAATATAATCAACAACTACATCCTTAGACATAGCATCAATGTTTTATCCCTAGTGGCAACAGCACAACACAACCTTAGAACTTTCTGTCACTGTCCCAGGTGTCAATGCAGGCATGAACCCACTATCGAGCATAAATACTCCCTCTTGGAGTTACAAGCATCTACTTGGCCAGAGCATCTACTAGTAACGGAGAGCATGCAAGATCATAAACAAAACATAGATAATAGATTGATAATCAACATAACAAGTATTCTCTATTCATCGGATCCCAACAAACGCAACATATAGAATTACAGATAGATGATCTTGATCATGTTAGGCAGCTCACAAGATCCGACAATGATAGCACAATGGGGAGAAGACAACCATCTAGCTACAGCTATGGACCCATAGTCCAGGGGTAGACTACTCACACATCACTCCGGAGGCGACCATGGCGGTGTAGAGTCCTCCGGGAGATGAATCCCCTCTCCGGCAGGGTGCCGGAGGCGATCTCCTGGATCCCCCGAGATGGGATCGGCGGTGGCGGCGTCTCAGTAAGGTTTTCCGTATCGTGGCTCTCGGTACTGGGGGTTTCGCGACGGAGGCTTTAAGTAGGCGGAAGGGCAAGTCAGGAGGGGGCACGAGGGGCCCAGATGACAGGGCCGCGCGGCCTAGGTCCGTGGCAAAATAGGACCCTGGGCGTTGATTTCGTCCAATTCCGAGAATATTTCGTTACTAGGATTTCTGAAACCAAAAACAGCAGAAAACAGCAACTGGCACTTCGGCATCTTGTTAATAGGTTAGTTCCAGAAAATGCACGAATATGACATAAAGTGTGCATAAAACATGTAGATAACATCAATAATGTGGCATAGAACATAAGAAATTATCGATACGTCGGAGACGTATCAGCATCCCCAAGCTTAGTTCTGCTCGTCCTGAGCAGGTAAAACGATAACACAGATAATTTCTGGAGTGACATGCCATCATAACCTTGATCATACTATTTGTAAAGCATATGTAGTGAATGCAGCGATCAAAACAATGTATATGACATGAGTAAACAAGTGAATCATAAAGCAAAGACTTTTCATGAATAGCACTTCAAGACAAGCATCAATAAGTCGTGCATAAGAGTTAACTCATAAAGCAATAATTCAAAGTAAAGGTATTAAAGCAACGCAAAGGAAGATTAAGTTTCAGCGGTTGGTTTCAACTTGTAACATGTATATCTCATGGATATTGTCAACATAGAGTAATATAATAAGTGCAATAAGCAAATATGTAGGAATCAATGCACAGTTCACACAAGTGTTTGCTTCTTGAGGTGGAGAGAGATAGGTGAACTGACTCAACATAAAAGTAAAAGAAAGGTCCTCCATAGAGGAAAAGCATCGATTGCTATATTTGTGCTAGAGCTTTGATTTTGAAAACAAGAAACAATTTTGTCAACGGTAGTAATAAAGCATATGTATCATGTAAGTTATATCTTACAAGTTGCAAGCCTCATGCATAGTATACTAATAGTGCCCGCACCTTGTCCTAATTAGCTTGGACTACCGGATCATCACAATGCACATGTTTTAACCAAGTGTCACAAAGGGGTACTTCTATGCCGCCTGTACAAAGGTCTAAGGAGAAAGCTCGCATTTTGGATTTCTCGCTATTGATTATTCTCAACTTAGACATCCATACCGGGACAACATAGACAACAGATAATGGACTCCTCTTTTATGCATAAGCATGTAACAACAATTAATTTTCTCATATGAGATTGAGGATGTATGTCCAAAACTGAAACTTCCACCATGAATCATGGCTTTAGTTAGCGGCCCAATGTTCTTCTCTAACAATATGCATGCTTAACCATAAGGTGGTAGATCTCTCTTACTTCAGACAAGACGGACATGCATAGCAACTCATATGATATTCAACAAAGAATAGTTGATGGCGTCCCCAGAAAACATGGTTATCGCACAACAAGCAACTTAATAAGAGATAAAGTGCATAAGTACATATTCAATACCACAATAGTTTTTAAGCTATTTGTCCCATGAGCTATATATTGCAAAGGTGAAGAATGGAATTTTAAAGGTAGCACTCAAGCAATTTACTTTGGAATGGCGGAGAAATACCATGTAGTAGGTAGGTATGGTGGACACAAATGGCATAGTGGTTGGCTCAAGTATTTTGGATGCATGAGAAGTATTCCCTCTCGATACAAGGTTTAGGCTAGCAAGGCTTATTTGAAACAAACACAAGGATGAACCGGTGCAGCAAAACTCACATAAAAGACATATTGTAAACATTATAAGAATCTACATCGTCTTCCTTGTTGTTCAAAACTCAATACTGGAAATTATCTAGACCTTAGAGAAACCAAATATGCAAACCAGATTTTAGCTTGCTCTATGTATTTCTTCATTAATGGGTGCAAAGCATATGATGCAAGAGCTTAAACATGAGCACAACAATTGCCAAGTATCACATTACCCAAGACATTTATAGCAATTACTACATGTATCATTTTCCAATTCCAACCATATAACAATTTAACGAAGAAGAAACTTCGCCATGAATACTATGAGTAGAAACTAAGGACATACTTGTCCATATGCTACAGCGGAGCGTGTCTCTCTCCCATAAAGTGAATGCTAGGATCCATTTTATTCAAACAAAATAAAAACAAAAACAAACCGACGCTTCAAGCAAAGCACATAAGATGTGATGGAATAAAAATATAGTTTCAGGGGAGGAACCTGATAATGTTGTCGATGAAGAAGGGGATGCCTTGGGCATCCCCAAGCTTAGACGCTTGAGTCTTCTTAGAATATGCAGGGGTGAACCACCGGGGCATCCCCAAGCTTAGAGCTTTCACTCTCCTTGATCATGTTGCATCATACTCCTCTCTTGATCCTTGAAAACTTCCTCCACACCAAACTCGAAACAACTCATTAGAGGGTTAGTGCACAATAAAAATTAACATGTTCAGAGGTGACACAATCATTCTTAACACTTCTGGACATTTCATAAAGCTACTGGACATTAATGGATCAAAGAAATTCATCCAACATAGCAAAAGAGGCAATGCGAAATAAAAGGCAGAATCTGTCAAAACAGAACAGTTCGTATTGACGAATTTTAAAATGGCACCAGACTTGCTCAAATGAAAATGCTCAAATTGAATGAAAGTTGCGTACATATCTGAGGATCATGCACGTAAATTGGCTTAATTTTCTGAGCTACCTACAGGGAGGTAGACCCAGATTCGTGACAGCAAAGAAATCTGGAACTGTGCAGTAATCCAAATCTAGTACTTACTTTTCTATCAAAGACTTTACTTGGCACAATAAAACACTAAACTAAGATAAGGAGAGGTTGCTACAGTAGTAAACAACTTCCAAGACACAAAATAAAAACAAAGTACTGTAGGTAAAAACATGGGTTGTCTCCCATAAGCGCTTTTCTTTAACGCCTTTCAGCTAGGCGCAGAAAGTGTGTATCAAGTATTATCAAGAGACGAAGTGTCAACATCATAATTTGTTCTCATAATAGAATCAAAAGGTAACTTCATTCTCTTTCTAGGGAAGTGTTCCATACCTTTCTTGAGAGGAAATTGATATTTAATATTACCTTCCTTCATATCAATAGTAGCACCAACGGTTCGAAGAAAAGGTCTTCCCAATATAATGGGGCAAGATGCATTGCATTCAATATCCAAGACAACAAAATCAACGGGGACAAGGTTATTGTTAACCATAATATGAACATTATCAACTCTCCCCAAAGGTTTCTTTGTAGAATGATCAGCAAGATTAACATCCAAATAACAATTTTTCAGCGGTGGCAAGTCAAGCATATCATAGACTTTCTTAGGCATAACGGAAATACTTGCACCAAGATCACATAAAGCATTACAATCAAAATCTTTAACCTTCATCTTAATGATGGGCTCCCAACCATCCTCTAGCTTTCTAGGAATAGAGGCTTCGCGCTCTAGTTTCTCTTCTCTAGCTTTTATGAGAGCATTTGTAATATGTTGTGTGAAAGTCAAATTTATAGCACTAGCATTAGGACTTTTAGCAAGTTTTTGCAAGAACTTTATAACTTCAGAGATGTGGCAATCATCAAAATTCAAACCATTATAATCTAAAGCAATGGGATCATCATCCCCAATGTTGGAAAAAATTTCAGCAGTTTTATCACAGGCAGTTTTAATGATTTAGCGATTTGAGCGAGTTTCTCGCGCTTTGCATTAGAAGTTGAAACATTGCTAACACCAATTCTTTTATTACTATTAGTAGGAGGTGCAGCAACATGTGTAGCATTAGCATTACTAGTGGTGGTAATAGTCCAAACTTTAGCTACATTCGTCTCTTTAGCTAGTTTTTCATTTTCTTCTCTATCCCACCTAGCACGCAGTTCAGCCATTAATCTTATATTCTCATTAATTCTAACTTGGATGGCATTTGCTGTAGTAGTAATTTTATTATGATGATTCTCATTAGTCATAACTTTCAATTTCAAAAGATCAACATCAGCAGCAAGACTATCGACTTTAGAAGCAAGCATATCAATTTTCCCAAGCTTTTCTTCAACGGATTTGTTAAAAGCAGTTTGTGTACTAATAAATTCTTTAAGCATTGCTTCAAGTCCAGGGGGTGAATTCCTATTATTGTTGTAAGAATTCCCATAAGAATTACCATAGCCGTTGCCATTATTATAAGGATATGGCCTATAGTTATTACTAGAATTGTTCCGGTAAGCATTGTTGTTGAAATTATCATTTTTAATGAAGTTTACATCAACATGTTCTTCTTGTGCAACCAATGAAGCTAACGGAACATTATTAGGATCAATATTAGTCCTATCATTCACAAGCATAGACATAATAGCATCAATCTTATCACTCAAGGAAGAGGTTTCTTCGACAGAATTTACCTTCTTACCTTGTGGAGCTCTTTCCGTGTGCCATTCAGAGTAGTTGATCATCATATTATCAAGAAGCTTTATTGCTTCACCAAGAGTGATGGACATAAAGGTACCTCCAGCAGCTGAATCCAATAAATTCCGTGAAGAAAAATTTAGTCCTGCATAGAAGGTTTGGATGATCATCCAAGTAGTCAGTCCATGTGTTGGGCAGTTTTTAACCAAAGATTTCATTCTTTCCCAAGCTTGAGCAACATGTTCAGTATCTAATTGTTTAAAATTCATTATGCTACTCCTCAAAGATATAATTTTAGCAGGGGGATAATATCTACCAATAAAAGCATCCTTGCATTTAGTCCATGAATCAATACTATTCTTAGGCAGAGATAGCAACCAATCTTTAGCTCTTCCTCTTAATGAGAAAGGGAACAATTTTAGTTTAATAATATCACCATCTACATCTTTATATTTTTTCATTTCACATAGTTCAACAAAATTATTAAGAAGGGCAGCAGCATCATCAGAACTAACACCAGAAAATTGCTCTCGCATAACAAGATTCAGTAAAGCAGGTTTAATTTCAAAGAATTCTGCTGTAGTAGCAGGTGGAGCAATAGGTGTGCATAAGAAATCATTATTATTTGTGGTTGTGAAGTCACACAACTTAGTATTTTCAGCGGTAGCCATTTTAGCAACAGTAAATAAAGCAAACTAGATAAAGTAAATGCAAGTAACTAATTTTTTTTTTGTGTTTTTGATATAGCAAACAAGATAGCAAATAAAGTAAAACTAGCAACTAATTTTTTTTTATTTTGATTTAGTGCAGCAAACAAAGTAGTAAATAAAACTAAGCAAGACAAAAAACAAAGTAAAGAGATTGAGAAGTGGAGACTCCCCTTGCAGCGTGTCTTGATCTCCCCGGCAACGGCGCCAGAAAAGGCGCGATACGCGTTCAACACGCGTCCGTTGGGAACCCCAAGAGGAAGGTGTGATGCGTACAGCGGCAAGTTTCCCTCAGTATGAAACCAAGGTTATTGAACCAGTAGGAGCCAAGAAGCACGTTGAAGGTTGATGGCGGCGGGATGTAGTGCGGCGCAACACCAGAGATTCCGGCGCCAACGTGGAACCTGCACAACACAACCAAAGTACTTTGCCCCAACGAAACAGTGAGGTTGTCAATCTCACCGGCTTGCTGTAACAAAGGATTAACCGTATTGTGTGGAAGATGATTGTTTGCAGAAAACAGTAGAACAAGTATTGCAGTAGATTGTATTTCAGTAAAGAGAATTGGACCGGGGTCCACAGTTCACTAGAGGTGTCTCTCCCATAAGATAAACAGCATGTTGGGTGAACAAATTACAGTTGGGCAATTGACAAATAAAGAGGGCATGACCATGCACATACATATCATGATGAGTATAGTGAGATTTAATTGGGCATTACGACAAAGTACATAGACCGCCATCCAACTGCATCTATGCCTAAAAAGTCCCCCTTCAGGTTATCATCCAAACCCCCTCCAGTATTAAGTTGCAAAGCAACAGACAATTGCATTAAGTATGGTGCGTAATGTAATCAACAACTACATCCTTAGACATATCATCAATGTTTTATCCCTAGTGGCAACAGCACAACACAATCTTAGAACTTTCTGTCACTGTCCCAGGTGTCAATGCAGGCATGAACCCACTGAAGGAGATATGCCCTAGAGGCAATAATAAAGTGGTTATTATTTATATCTTTATGATAAATGTTTATATATCATGCTATAATTGTATTAACCGAAACATTAGTACATGTGTGATATGTAGACAACAAAGAAGTCCCTAGTATGCCTCTTAAACTAGCTTGTTGATTAATGGATGATTAGTTTCATAATCATGAACATTGGATGTTATTAATAACAAGGTTATATCATTATATGAATGATGTAATGGACACACCCAATTAAGCGTAGCATAAGATCTTGTCATTAAGTTATTTGCTATAAGCTTTCGATACATAGTTACCTAGTCCTTATGACCATGAGATCATGTAAATCACTTATACCGGAAAGGTACTTTGATTACACCAAACGCCACTGCGTAAATGGGTGGTTATAAAGGTGGGATTAAGTATCCGGAAAGTATGAGTTGAAGCATATGGATCAACAGTGGGATTTGTCCATCCCGATGACGGAGAGATATACTCTGGGCCCTCTCGGTGGAATGTCGTCTAATGTCTTGCAAGCATATGAATGAGTTCATAAGAGACCACATACCACGGTACGAGTAAAGAGTACTTGTTAGGAGACGAGGTTGAACAAGGTATAGAGTGATACCGAAGATCAAACCTCGGACAAGTAAAATATCGCGAGACAAAGGGAATTGGTAATATATGTGAATGGTTCATTCGATCACTAAAGTCATCGTTGAATATGTGGGAGCCATTATGGATCTCCAGATCCCGCTATTGGTTATTGGTCGGAGTGAGTACTCAACCATGTCCGCATAGTTCTCGAACCGTAGGGTGACACACTTAAAGTTGGATGTTGAAATGGTAGTACTTGAATATGGAATGGAGTTCGAATATTTGTTCGGAGTCCCGGATGAGATCCCGGACATCACGAGGAGTTCCGGAATGGTCCGGAGAATAAGATTCATATATAGGATGTCATTTTATGTGAAATAAAATGTCGCGGAAGGTTCTATGGAAGGTTCTAGAAGGTTCTAGAAAAGTCCGGAAGAAACCACCAAGGAAGGTGGAGTCCACATGGGACTCCACCTCCATGGCCGGCCAGCCCTAGATGGGGAGGAGTCCCAAGTGGACTCCTCCATAGGGGGCCGGCCACCCCCCACATGGGAGGTGGAAATCCCACCTTTTGGTGGGAGTCCTAGTTGGGCTAGGTTTCCCCTCTTATGGAAGGTTTTTGGTTCGGGTCTTATTCGAAGACTTGGACACCAACACTTGGGGATCCACCTATATAATGAGGGGCCAAGGGAGGGGGCCGGCCACCCCAAGACCACAAGCTGGCCGCCCCCCTTGAGTGGCCGGCCACCCCCTCCCAAACCCTAGCCGCCCCCTTCTCCTCCATATCTCCCGCGTAGCTTAGCGAAGCTCCGCCGGACTTCTTCACCACCACCGACACCACGCCGTCGTGCTGTCGGATTCAAGAGGAGCTACTACTTCCGCTGCCCGCTGGAACGGGGAGGTGGACGTCGTCTTCATCAACAACCGAACGTGTGACCGAGTACGGAGGTGCTGCCCGTTCGTGGCGCCGAAACCGATCGTGATCAAGATCTTCTACGCGCTTTTGCAAGCGGCAAGTGAACGTCTACCGCAGCAACAAGAGCCTCCTCTTGTAGGCTTTGGAATCTCTTCAAGGGTGAGACTCGATAAACCCCTCGTTGCTACTGTCTTCTAGATTGCATCTTGGCTTGGATTGCGTGTTCGCGGTAGGAAATTTTTTGTTTTCTATGCAACGTTATCCTACAGTGGTATCAGAGCCGTGTCTATGCATAGATGGTTGCACGAGTAGAACACAATGGTTTGTGGGCGTTGATGCTCTTGTTATCTTTAGTTTGAGTACTTTGCATCTTTGTGGCATAGTGGGATGAAGCGGCTCGGACTAACTTTACATGACCGCGTTCATGAGACTTGTTCCTCGTTCGACATGCAACTTGTATTGCATAAGAGGCTTTGCGGGTGTCTGTCTCTCCTACTATAGTGAAGATTCAATTTACTCTTCTATTGAAAACATTAGTATCAACGTTGTGGTTCATGTTCGTAGGTAGATTAGATCTCTCTCGAAAACCCTAAACCACGTAAAATATGCAAACCAAATTAGAGACGTCTAACTTGTTTTTGCAGGGTTTGGTGATGTGATATGGCCATGATGTGATGATGAATATGTATGAGATGATCATTATTGTATTGTGGCAACCGGCAGGAGCCTTATGGTTGTCTTTAATTTTCATGTTGAGTAGTATTTCAAAGTAGTTGTAATAGTTGCTACATGAGGTGAACAACCATGAAGACGGCGCCATGAACCTTGACGCTACGCCGACGATGATGGAGATCATGCCCGTTGATGATGGAGATCATGTCCGTGCTTTGGAGATGTAGATCGAAGGCGCAAAGACAAAAGGGCCATATCATATCACATATGAATTGCATGTGATGTTAATCCTTTATGCATCTTATTTTGCTTAGAACGCGACGGTAGCATTATAAGATGATCCCTCACATTAATATCAAGATAATAAAGTGTTCTCCCCTCGTATGCACCGTTGTAATAGTTCGTCGTTTCGAAGCATCTCGTGATGATCGGATGTGATAGATTCAACGATTCACATACAACGGGTGTAAGCCATGTTGCACACGCGGAATACTTGGGTTTGCTTGACGAGCCTAGCATGTACAGACATGGCCTCGGGACAATGGAAACCGAAAGGTTGAACACGAGTCATATGGATGATATGATCAACATGTTGATGTTCACCATTGAAACTACATCATCTCATGTGATGATCGGTTTTGGTGTAGTGGATTTGGATCGTGTACCACTTTACAACTATGAGGGATGTTGCATTAAGTGGGAGTTCATTAGTAATTAGATTAAAACATGAACTAATTATCATAAACATAGTCTGAGTAGTATTTTGAATTGATTTGTAGAATTGGCATCCGTTTTCTACTATGCGCTAGTCTTATAATTGAGATAGAAATACTGTTAAAATCTGACAAGAAACTTTACGGATTGGTACCGTATTGTTAAAGAATTAAGAATTGATTAAGTCCTATTGCAAACTTTTAGTAAACCTCACATTATTGATTCAAAGAGCTATGGTTTCAATTAGTACCTAAAGTTATCTTGTCTCCGTGAAACTTGAAGTTCAAATCTGTTTGAAAAATAAGGAGCTGAAAATTTAGTTTTCAGAAATAATCAAGGTATGAGATATATGTGATATCTAAGACCTTATTGCAAGATGATAGAATATAATTTGGTGAGACTACATGAACTCATAAGTTTCATGGGAATGTACGAAGGTTGAAGACGCAAGGCGTCACAATCCTCCAACTATTGGGGCACTAACGATATTCGCATATCCATGAAGTGACCATCCTTAATATGCACCGTTACTAAAACTCGTCGTTTCGAAGCATCACGTGATGATCGGGTGTGATAGATTCTACGTGTGCATACAACGGGTGCAAGCTAGATTTGAACATGCAAATACCAAGGTTAAAACTTTACGAGCCTAGCATGTACAGACATGGTCTCGGAAAGTCGTCATGATATGATGGATAAAATTATGAGTGAAATTGTTCATCATATTACAAAGTTACTAATAGTGAAATCTGGAACACTTGTCATATGATGATCAACTTCAAAGTAAGAACCTCAAGGTTATTGGTATTTGACCAACAAACTTAGAAGTTATTAATGTTGAAGTGTTTTTCTGAATAATGAGGAAAGCTAAAAGAGAAACTGCAAAAGATATTTTGGCAAAAAGAAAAGAAAAGACTAGAAAGTCTAGCTCAGGTGTATATAAAAGATATACATGTTATGGTTGTATTCCTAGTTAAGTCACACAATGAAATTCTTGGGTATTTGTACCATATTGGTTGGTATGAAGTGTCATACAAAACAACGCAATACAAGAATACAATGGCCTAAGTGAGTGACAAGGAATATGATAGGAATGCACGTCTGGAACAAAATAAAGTGTTATTATGTTCGTCGTTGACATTTTATCTAGCCCTTAGAATTTATAATAAAGAACTTAATAATTGTTATTTTGCTCTGGTCAAATGAAAACAATAAGTTGTTTAAACATTACTCCATGTAAAATGGATAAGTTATTATAAATCTTAATGGTGAAACACACATACATAACACTGACGCTAAAAATGCCATAAGGCAAATGATTTGAATTCCACTTATTTGTGGAACCGCAATTTAGGTCATGTTAGAAAGGATCGCATGAAGGAAACTCCATGCAAATGGATTTTTGGAGTCATACGATTTGTTGAATCGTTTGGCACTTGCAAAATCTTTTCTGAAAGGTAATGACTGAAATACCGTTCATAGGCCTAGAGTTGAACGGGCAACTAAATTAGTGGAAAATACATGATGATGTATGTGGTTCACTGGACATAGTTGTGTGCGGGAGATTCTTCTACTTCATGAAAACTTTCAACAATGAATTGAGTATATATGTGGATATATTCAATAAGGAAGAAGTTTGAAACATTTGAATGGATTCAAATAAATTTCAGCATGAAGTGGAAATCATCGTAATAGAAAAGTCAAATATCTATGATTGGATCATGGTAGAAATATTTGAATTACGAGTTTTAGCGAACATCTAAGAGAGTTATGAAATTGTTCTACAACTCACATTTCTTGGAGTATCATAATGATGATATAGTATCCGAGATATGTATCCAAACTTTGTTGGATTAATGATGAGATAAAATATTATAACGCCATTATAATTTTGTGGATTATGCTTTAGTGACTACCGCTTTTACACTGAATAGAGCATCATCATGATCCGTTGAAATGACACCATACGAGTTATGGCATGGGTATAAACCCTAATAGTCCTTTCTTTAAATTTTGGTCTAAAAGTTAACAACCAAAATCGGATGAATGTCTTTGTTGGTTATCCCAGAGAATTGATTGGGAATTCTTCCCACTATGGAGACAAAGACAAAAGTGTTTGTCAATGTTTCTTATTTCCAAGAAATTGTTTCTAGTGAAGTTTTTGAGTGGGAGGACAATATAATTTGATAAGGTTTATGAACCTGAGCATAATGATCAGAGTAGCGCAGCATCGGAATTTGTTTCGGAAGCGGCCACGACGATCATGGCTCCCATGACTACAAAGTGTTTTAGCCATGGAGATCGAAGTACATATTGAACCTTGTAGGTATGGTTTACTTTGTGATCAAATAAATGATTTGTGAACAAAGGATTGATTTTGAACAATGATAAATCAACTACAAACAAAGAAGTTATGATGGGCCCTGACTCCGTTAAAATGGCTATACGCCATGAAATCCAAGATAGATGAATACTTTTTGAAAGTAAATAAATCTATGAAATTGATAGACTTGGATGAAATGTCCTTAAAGAAGCTAGGCTTGTCGAAAAGTTGTTTACGATAAAGTTCAAAGAGTTGACTACGATAAGATTAGATCTTCCGTAGCAATGTTTATAGTCTATGGGGATTATTCTAGTAATCACTACATATTTCTTTTATGAGATATGTTAGTAGGATGGCAAAATATATTACTTAACAGAAGTGTGTATTAAAGGTGTATACAAGATACAACCAAGAGTTGCTGGTCCGTGGAATATTAGATAGGTATACAAACTTCAATTTGATGAAGTGAGTATCGCGGAGTTTGAATCTTCACCAGATGAAATAGTCAAAGAGTTTTTGATTTCATCAGTGACGATGAAGAGGCTTGCATTTGCAAGAAATTAAGTGGGAGCGCTAAGACATATTTATAATACTTTATGTAGGTGACATATAGTTGGTTATAAATAATGTAATTATATACTTGATTAAAAAGGTTTCATTGAGAAATTAACTTCAATGAAAAGATATGGACTGGAACAAATTTAGTGTCAAGATCTATGAAGATAGATTGAAACACAAAATAAGTTTAAGTCAAAGTACATAGAATGGATATTGAAATAGTTCAATATAGAAATATTAAGAAGATGTTCTTGTCATGTGAAGTTTTAACAAGACTTGAGTGTATATGACACTCAATGAGTAAAAACACATGAGTGATTATAGATCACGAATAATATGTACACAATCAGATATCCTATGCTCTAAGAGTGTTATGAGCATGATTCATGTGATGATCACTGAAAAACAGTAAGAATATTCTTGAGTACTTAAGAAGAACCAAGTATATATATTTAGTTTTATATGGAGAAATGACAAAACAAATCGCTGTAAGGTGTTGCACCGATACTAAATTTGTCACATATGAAAATAAAATTTCAAATCTCAAATTAGACTAAGTGTTGTTTAAAAGGTAGCACAATGAGCTAGAAGTTGTCTATGCTAGATTTAGAAGAGTTCTAAATATTGTGACGGATTCTACAAAAGAAGGCAGAGTATGTCATTGTTTTGACAATGACAAAGGATGTTAAGTCAAGAAGTTCTTTGAGAACTTGGTGTAGTTCCGATAGTGTCATAACTTTGAAGCTATATTGTGTGTGACAATATTAGTGACATATTTCAGACCGCAGAATTAAGGTTCCACCAGAAGACCAAACATATTTTATGCCGACTCATTTGGAAATGAGTGATGCGTTGAGACGCAAATGAATTACAAAATACATACGTTTCTGAGCGTGTCAGATCCGATGACTAAAAACCTCTCCCGTGAGCAATACATGATAAAACACCGGAAGGCCAAGGTGTTATATCTTCACAAATGTAAACTAGATTATTGACTCTAGTGCAAGTGGGAGACTGAAGGAGATATGCCCTAGAGGCAATAATAAAGTGGTTATTATTTATATCTTTATGATAAATGTTTATATATCATGCTATAATTGTATTAACCGAAACATTAGTACATGTGTGATATGTAGACAACAAAGAAGTCCCTAGTATGCCTCTTAAACTAGCTTGTTGATTAATGGATGATTAGTTTCATAATCATGAACATTGGATGTTATTAATAACAAGGTTATATCATTATATGAATGATGTAATGGACACACCCAATTAAGCGTAGCATAAGATCTTGTCATTAAGTTATTTGCTATAAGCTTTCGATACATAGTTACCTAGTCCTTATGACCATGAGATCATGTAAATCACTTATACCGGAAAGGTACTTTGATTACACCAAACGCCACTGCGTAAATGGGTGGTTATAAAGGTGGGATTAAGTATCCGGAAAGTATGAGTTGAAGCATATGGATCAACAGTGGGATTTGTCCATCCCGATGACGGATAGATATACTCTGGGCCCTCTCGGTGGAATGTCGTCTAATGTCTTGCAAGCATATGAATGAGTTCATAAGAGACCACATACCACGGTACGAGTAAAGAGTACTTGTTAGGAGACGAGGTTGAACAAGGTATAGAGTGATACCGAAGATCAAACCTCGGACAAGTAAAATATCGCGAGACAAAGGGAATTGGTAATATATGTGAATGGTTCATTCGATCACTAAAGTCATCGTTGAATATGTGGGAGCCATTATGGATCTCCAGATCCCGCTATTGGTTATTGGTCGGAGTGAGTACTCAACCATGTCCGCATAGTTCTCGAACCGTAGGGTGACACACTTAAAGTTGGATGTTGAAATGGTAGTACTTGAATATGGAATGGAGTTCGAATATTTGTTCGGAGTCCCGGATGAGATCCCGGACATCACGAGGAGTTCCGGAATGGTCCGGAGAATAAGATTCATATATAGGATGTCATTTTATGTGAAATAAAATGTCGCGGAAGGTTCTATGGAAGGTTCTAGAAGGTTCTAGAAAAGTCCGGAAGAAACCACCAAGGAAGGTGGAGTCCACATGGGACTCCACCTCCATGGCCGGCCAGCCCTAGATGGGGAGGAGTCCCAAGTGGACTCCTCCATAGGGGGCCGGCCACCCCCCACATGGGAGGTGGAAATCCCACCTTTTGGTGGGAGTCCTAGTTGGGCTAGGTTTCCCCTCTTATGGAAGGTTTTTGGTTCGGGTCTTATTCGAAGACTTGGACACCAACACTTGGGGATCCACCTATATAATGAGGGCCCAAGGGAGGGGGCCGGCCACCCCAAGACCACAAGCTGGCCGCCCCCCTTGAGTGGCCGGCCACCCCCTCCCAAACCCTAGCCGCCCCCTTCTCCTCCATATCTCCCGCGTAGCTTAGCGAAGCTCCGCCGGACTTCTTCACCGCCACCGACACCACGCCGTCGTGCTGTCGGATTCAAGAGGAGCTACTACTTCCGCTGCCCGCTGGAACGGGGAGGTGGATGTCGTCTTCATCAACAACCGAACGTGTGACCGAGTACGGAGGTGCTGCCCGTTCGTGGCGCCGAAACCGATCGTGATCAAGATCTTCTACGCGCTTTTGCAAGCGGCAAGTGAACGTCTACCGCAGCAACAAGAGCCTCCTCTTGTAGGCTTTGGAATCTCTTCAAGGGTGAGACTCGATAAACCCCTCGTTGCTACTGTCTTCTAGATTGCATCTTGGCTTGGATTGCGTGTTCGCGGTAGGAAATTTTTTGTTTTCTATGCAACGTTATCCTACACCCACTATCGAGCATAAATACTCCCTCTTGGAGTTACAAGCATCTACTTGGCCAGAGCATCTACTAGTAACGGAGAGCATGCAAGATCATAAACAAAACATAGATAATAGATTGATAATCAACATAACAAGTATTCTCTATTCATCGGATCCCAACAAACGCAACATATAGAATTACAGATAGATGATCTTGATCATGTTAGGCAGCTCACAAGATCCGACAATGATAGCACAATGGGGAGAAGACAACCATCTAGCTACAGCTATGGACCCATAGTCCAGGGGTAGACTACTCACACATCACTCCGGAGGCGACCATGGCGGTGTAGAGTCCTCCGGGAGATGAATCCCCTCTCCGGCAGGGTGCTGGAGGCGATCTCCTGGATCCCCCGAGATGGGATCGGCGGTGGCGGCGTCTCAGTAAGGTTTTCCGTATCGTGGCTCTCGGTACTGGGGGTTTCGCGACGGAGGCTTTAAGTAGGCGGAAGGGCAAGTCAGGAGGGGGCACGAGGGGCCCAGATGACAGGGCTGCGCGGCCAAGACCTAGGCCGCGCCGCCCTGTAGTCTGGCCGCCTCGTGGCCCCACTTTGTTGACTCTTCGGTCTTCTGGAAGCTTCGTGGCAAAATAGGACCCTGGGCGTTGATTTCGTCCAATTCCGAGAATATTTCGTTACTAGGATTTCTGAAACCAAAAACAGCAGAAAAAGAATCGGCACTTCGGCATCTTGTTAATAGGTTAGTTCCAGAAAATGCACGAATATGACATAAAGTGTGCATAAAACATGTAGATAACATCAATAATGTGGCATAGAACATAAGAAATTATCGATACGTCGGAGACGTATCAGGGAGTTATTTGGAACTCTTTCCAGGGCATCGACAGGAATGTTTGCTGCCTCTGCAATAGAAAGGAAGGAAAAAATTCAGTCATTGACAAAAAAGTTTAAATCCATAAGAACATCACCCGATAAAAGTATGTTAGAGATTACCAAGCAAGGCCAAAGAAGATTGACGAAGGACTTCATCCTTTTCGGCTGCTCGAGCCCCAGCCGCCAGCCTGGATGCTTCTTCCTCCTTCAGCTTCCTTTTCAGTCTGGCCAGCTCCTCCTTCAGAGAATCAATCTCTTGGCGAGCCGCGGCAGCTATCTTGACTGCGCCATCCAGTTTTGAGGAGGAAGATTCGACTTCTTCTTTCAGCCGAACTTTGTCAGCCTCTAGAGAAGTGAATCGGGAGGCGAAAACCTCCAGAGAAGAGATAACGCCACGCAGGTCCTTAAGAGAGAAAAACAATTAAACAAGGCACGCTCCAAGAAATTTGTATTAAGATCAGAAGAGGACTTACAGAAAAAGGAGCCGCAGTAGCAGCAGTTGGAGAAATATCCTTCCCTTTGGAAAGGGAAGACGCAGTCGATGCTTGTGCCATGGGGGCAGCCTTAGGAGCCGAAGCTTCGGAAGCCACCACGACCGGCGAAACGGCATCAGACTTGGCCTTTTTAGGGGAGGCTCGATAAAGCCCTCGTCACTGCAAAAGTAAACAGTCGACTGTGATTATAACAGGAGTATGAAAGGTAAAAAAGGCACAGTACAACTTTCAGAAAGGAACTACTTACATGTCGAAGAGATCATCTTCATCGGCAAAGCCGCCGGTTGATCTCTTCGCAGGAGAAGCTCTGACCCCATCCGCAGCTGCATCAACAAAAGTATCACGATCAGTGTCGACGTTACGCACTGATCCATCTGCGATACAAGTGTTATCGGCTGAGGAGGGAAGATCAGCGTGGGCAACTTCAAGATTCATCGGACCATTATATTCACCCTCTAAACCTGTTTGATCGGTGGTGTGAAAATCTACGGGGATTGAGGAGCCTCTCCCCTCAGAAATATCATCCGGTGAATCACTTGTATTTTCAGAAGCCATAGGGATCTGGCAAAGAAAAATGACAAGTAAGAACAAAGGTAATCATGTCGGCTAAGCAAGGAGCTATAATAGAGATGTGAAGAAAGGAAAATACCCCTGATGGTGGATGATCAACGTCAAGGGGAGCATAAGAAGAGATCAGCGGAATCGAATCTTCCTGGTTGAAGGAAGTAAGACGACGAACTTCATCAAGCAACTCTTTTTATGATAGATCGGCAGCATTAATCCTGGTCTCATCCTTTGGACCTGAGTACAACCACATCGGGTGAACTCTGGCCATGACTGGCTGGATTTGGCGCTTCAGGAAAACTGCTGCCACCTCCGTACCAATCATAGTTTGGCCGTCAGCCTCTTTGATTCGAAGGAATTTGGCAAACAATTCTTCGGTTGAGGCCCTTTCGTCGGCTGAGAGGATGTTCTTCCAAGAGTCCTTGGGCTTGGCTTCAGTAACGTTGGCATAGCAGGGGAGTCGACATTCGGATGACGAGGAATCTTTAACGTAAAACCATTTCAACCTCCATCCTTGCACGGACTCTCTCATTGGGAAATTAAAGTAATTAACTTCTGAGCGAGCAACAAAACCTACTCCTCCGGTGACAAAGTACCCATTACTACTGCTGTATCTTTTCACATAGAAGATCTTCTTCCACAGCCCGAAATGAGGTTCAATACCCAAAAACGCCTCGCAAAGGGTGATGAACACAGCAACATGGAGGATTGAGTTGGGGGTAAGTTGCCATAGTTGGATTTCATACGTCCGCAAGAGATGGAGGAGGAATCCATGAGTGGGGAGCGAAAGGCCTCGATGAAGAAAAGATAAGAACATCACAGAAAATCCAGCAGGAGGATCAGGCCGAGAGATCGCACCTGGAAGGATCACATCTCCCGCGTCGGAGGATATCAATCCTAAGCTTCGGGACCTCTTTTCGTCACGCTTGGTGACGGTTGAAGCTACCCAGTCCCCAGGTTTGACCATCAAGCCCAAAAGCGCTGGCGGTGCCGGAGCTGGGGGAGGGGCGCTCGGAGCGCTCCCCTTCGGAAGAGAAGAGGAGGACTTGGCAGCGGCACCTTCGCTGGTGGAGCTAGCAGCGGCGGCGGTATTCTTCTTCTTCACCATCACGAGATCTGAGGAAGATTGAAACTGTGGCGGCGGCGCAACAATGGCGAAAGAAGGAAGAAGAGGGAGAATGAGGAGATGCTGCGGGAACCGTGGAGAAAATTGAGAACTTTTTGTCCCTTGAAGATTTTAAGGAAAAGTTAAAGTAAGCACGTGGCGCTTGAGGAAGGGAAGGAACTGACGGCCAACTACGCCCACGATTGCGCGAAAATCGAGGAGCCACCTCGGTCGTTACGCGTATAGTGGTCAAGCCCTAAAACACTGATTGAGCAGGGCTAGGGCTAGCTCGTCATGATGGACCCGTCAAATCAGCCTGCAGCAGCTACACGTCAGCAATGACGTCATAATTTGGAAGCATTCGAAGGAAACATAAAAACTCATCGGATGAAGGATTTGAGTCCACGCACGGATTTCGAAGCATCCGTACCTAGACTTGGGGGCTACTCCCATCGGGAGCGCTGACGCGCACCCGATAAAATGAAGACTCGACAGAATGAGCAGTCGAAGGAAGAAGGTTTGAGTCAGCACTCGGTTGCAAAGCGCTCGCACCCAAACACTCGGGGGCTATTACTCCCATCGGGAGCTCGTGATGCATACCTGATAGAAGTTTTTTGCACTCCAGGATCATGCCCGGGGACTTGATTCTGTGTAGGGTAACGGTGTTTTGCCATCGGCAGTTAACCAAACAACAGTTGGGCACGTTACTCATTATCCTTTGCATAAAGAAAATATATTGGATGACTTATGAAGATCTCGGCAGAGGAAAGTATTCGAGTAGTTCAACTTGAGTCTATGCACGGATTGCAAGCATCCGTACCTAGACTCGGGGGCTACTCCCATCGGGAGCGCTGACGCGCACCCGATAAAAAGAAGATGAAGCATAACCAAGATGAACAAGAGCAATGAAGGAGAAGAATGTCAGGAGAAAACGTGCATTAGTCTCTACCTGAATTATCTTCGGCTAGACACTCGGGGGCTACTGACGTGGGCATTACCCTTCGGGTAACCAGTATTGCCTATTTGGTATTGACAAATTGGAGGCCCATGAAGATACCTGAAGGCGAGATGGGCCACTAGGTCGGCGCATCAGAAGATTCCTTGACGGGCAAGACAAGGAAGCGAATAAACAAGGAAAGATTGGATCTAAACTACTGTAAACCTAGTCGTCCTCGGTTAGGACCCTTGGGACCTGGCCTCCTATATAAAGGCCAGGAGAGGGGCTGCCGAGGGACACGAACAATCTTAGCAACTTTAGCCAGGAAAAGCTTAGAGCTAGGTAACCCTAGCAACAGCAATCTCGACTAGATCTCAGCCGAACTATTCGGCACCCCATTGTAACCCATTGTCTTCATAATCAAAGAACAGACAGGCAGGACGTAAGGGTTTTACCTCATTGAGGGCCCCGAACCTGGGTAAATCGCTCTCCCCGCTTGTCTATGAACCGATGTCTCGTGTCAGCCTACAGGATTCCATCAACCCTAAGCCCCTATCGGAGGGCATTGGCGAGGAGTACCCTCGACATCAGTAAGCAACTTAATTTTGCAAATAGACACTCCTTCATGGTATGTGAATGTTGGAAGGCACCCGAGGATTCGGTTAGCCATGGCTTGTGTAAGCAAAAGGTTGGGAGGAGTGTCATCCATAAATAATGAAACTAAAATACATGTGTAAACAAAAGAGAAGAGGGATGATCTACCTTGCTGGTAGAGATAACGTCCTTCATGGGAGCCGCTCTTGAGAGTCTGGTTGATGAGGTAGTTAGAGTGCCCACTATCATTCGTTGACAACAACAAACACCTCTCAAAACTTTACTTTATGCTCTCTATATGATTTCAAAACTTGAAAAGCTCTAGCACATGATTTAATCCCTGCTTCCCTCTGCGAAGGGCCTTTCTTTTACTTTATGTTGAGTCAGTTTTCCTACTTCCTTCCATCTTAGAAGCAAACACTTGTGTCAATTGTGCATTGATTCTTACATACTTGCTTATTTGCATTCATCATATTACTTTGTGTTGACAATTATCCATGAGATATGCATGTTGAAAGTTGAAAGCAACTGCTGAAACTTATATCTTTCTCTGTGTTGCTTCAATGCCTTTACTTTGAATGTATTGCTTTATGAGATAACTCTTATGCAAGACTTTTGATGCTTGTCTTGAAAGTATTATTCATGAAAAGTTTTGCTATATGTTATCTATTTGTTAGCAACTATAGATCATTGCCTTGAGTCACTGCATTCATCTCATATGCTTTATAATAGGATGATCAAGATTATGTAAGTAGCATGTCACTACAGAAATTACTCTTTTTACCGTTTACCTACTCGAGGGCGGGCATGAACTAAGCTTGGGGATGCTGATACGTCTCCAACGTACCTATAATTTCTGATGTTCCATGCTTATTTTATGACAATACTTACATGTTTTGCTTACACTTTATAATGTTTTTATGCATTTTCCGGAACTAACCTATTAACGAGATGCCGAAGGACCAGTTGCTGTTTTCTGTTGTTTTTGGTTCCAGAAAGGCTGTTCGGGGAATATTCTCGGAATTCGACGAAACGAAGACCCAACATCTTATTTTTCCCGGAACCTTCCAGAAAGTCAGAGGGGGACCAGAGGGGTGCCCTGGGGGCCCCACACGTGGTGGCGGCGCGGCCCAGGAGGGGGGCGCGCCCCCCTAGTGTGAGGAGGCCCCGTGGCCCCTCCGACTCCGACTCTTCGCCTATTTAAGCCGTCCTGACCTAAAACATCGATATCGATTGACGAAACTCCAGAAAGACTCCAGGGGCGCCGCCGCCATCGCGAAACTCCAATTCGGGGGACAGAAGTCTCTGTTCCGGCACCCTGCTGGGACGGGGAAGTGCCCCCGGAAGCCATCTCCATCGACGCCATTGCCTCCATCATGCTCCGTGAGTAGTTCCCCCATGGACTACGGGTTCTAGCTGTAGCTAGTTGGTACTCTCTCCCCCATGTACTTCAATACAATGATCTCATGATCTGCCTTACATGATTGAGATTCATCTGATGTAATCGGTGTTGTGTTTGTTGGGATTCGATGGATTGTTACATTATGATTAGTCTATCTATATAAGTTTGTGAAGTTATTGTTGCTGCAATCTTGTTGTGTTTAATGCTTGTCACTAGGGCCCGAGTGGCATGATCTTAGATTTAAGCTCTATACTTATTGCTTAGATTGTATCTACAAGTTGTTTGCACATGTCTATGTCCGGAACCCGAGGCCCCAAAGTGACAACAACTGGGATAACTGGAGGGGAAGGCTTAGATATGGGGATCACATGTTTTCACGGAGTGTTAATGCTTTGCTCCGGTGCTCTATTAAAAGGAGTACCTTAATTTCCAGTAGATTCCCTAGAGGCCCGGCTGCCACCGCTGGTAGGACAAAAGATGTTATGCAAGTTTCTCATTGCGAGCACGTATAACTATATATGGAAAACATGCCTACATGATTAATAATCTTGATGTTCTGTCTTAATGCTATTTCAATCCTATCAATTGTCCAACTGTAATTTGTTCACCCAACACTTGTTATTGGAGAGTTACCACTAGTGTAGATAGCTGGGAACCACGGTCCATCTCTCATCATCATATACTCGGTCTTATATGTCATTGGAAGTAGTATCAACTATTTTCTGGTGCCATTGCTCTCATATTACTGCTACTGCTGCTGTGTTACTATTACTACTGCTCTCATATTACTGCTGCTTTCACATCACCCCTGTTACTAGTGCTTTTCCAGGTGCAGCTGAATTGACAACTCAGTTGTTAAGTCTTATAAGTATTCTTTACCTCCCCTTGTGTCGAATCAATAAATTTGGGTTTTACTTCCCTCGAAGACTGTTGCGATCCCCTATACTTGTGGGTTATCACCCGTCTTCGTCGACACCTTCTACAACCGCAAGGCCAGCCTCGAGGCCCCGCAGCCCTGCTCCTCTCTCGCCCCCGTTCCTCCTCACCCGCAGCGCAAGGACGAGAGCGCTCGTCTTGCCGGTGGCGGCGCCGCCGTGGACCTGGACCGGGAACGCAGGTGCGACCGTGAGGATGAAGAGGAGGTCTGTGGCCTGCGCCTGGCGGTCGGGCAGCACCGCGAGGAGCACGTCGACGGCAGCAGGCAGTGGCAGGGACGAGGGTCACGGGCGGCGACGCGGTTCCCTTGGGAGTTGATTGTTTTTTCATTTTTGTTTTTAGGGTGTTTTCTGTAAATTTTCGATGTAAATTTGTTTAACTGCTCTGTACATAAATTAATTAGTGTAATTTTATTACCAGGACGATCTGACCTGATTTTTTTTTGCTTCCAACCATGGTTAACACTGGCGCACCGGAATGCTAGTTGTAGCGCACTAGCCTCTTTTTTTGTTTCCATACTACTGTTAGTTGTGGCGCACTGCTAAAGGCGATAGTGGCGCATGTGTACTATTAGCGGTGGCGCACTACCTAGTGCGTCACTGTTATTTGGACTACCAATGGCGCACTAGTAGTGCGCCACTACTAACAACTTAGCAGTGGCGTGATATTAGTGGCGCACTAGGGGTGCGCCACTGATAGCTAAAACTAGTGCGCCACTAATAAGCTGTTTTCTAGTAGTGATGAGATCTTCGGGTGGCTTCGAAAGTGCTTCAATGGAGATAGAGATTGTGGCGGTGGCCGGTGGCGGTAGGGTTTCCATGCGAGGAAGAAGACACGTCAGACAACTTTGCCTGTCTATCTCGACCAAAACGTGTGCATACACACACTGAACGAAACGGTATCTTCACTTGGGTGGTGGCATTTTGTGGTATAGTAATGCTGCTCCACGTTTCTCAATTCCGAGAATTTGGCAAATCGGTGCTCGATCCACGTTTCTCAGCTTCTCGGATCTAGCTCCGCAGAGTTGATGTGTTCAGTACTTCTCTGTCTAGAAATTCTGAGAAGTTGGAAGATAGACAATTACTGAACACGCTCTAAACTTATCCTAATTAGCCCTTAGGCCGGCGTACAGCCGTCAGGACATGTGATTCTTGTCGGAATGACCCGAGTTTGTCCATCCAAGGCCCGTTCTAAACGTAGCACCGTCCTAAGGGCACGTACAACACCTGAGCTTGCACTGGGCTGTAGGATTGATTTCCTTGCAGTCAAGCCATAATTCTCTCCGATCATGGGATTTCAGTTTGCGTCGACATCTAGTTTTGCGTTGGGCGCTAGAACGTTTTTTTGGCAGAAGAGAGCAACAAAATGCCAAAATCAGAAACGAACTAAGGGTTAGCGCCTGCACATATAGCGATCAGATGCATTGTACCTGCCCTAAAATGAAAGGAACGGGAGATAGTGGTTGGTGATTTCTTTTTCCTGTAGGACATGTGTGTTCTGAGTTCGTACATATAAAGAAGATACTAGTGCATGTCAGTTGAATTTGAATCTGCTTGTTAATTGCATGTCTTCTCTCTTGTTTCTTTGATTTGCTGACAAGGCTATTCATAAGCTAGTTAAGATTTAGACTTCGATTCTTTTCAGTTAGCTAAATAATACTTAGAACTAATATGTGACATTCCCTCGAGAAAAAAAAAAGACAACGAAATCTGGTCTGCGATAGGCAAAACGAAACCTAATTTGATATTATCTTGAAAAAATACAAACGCATCCGCAGATGTGGTATGCGGCAGCAACTTAGCCCGATTTTCATTATTGCCGCTACAAATCATAGCCATGCAACATCATCTGATCCCACGATCGACACACCATACGTACGATCAATTCTGCCTGATTTTCCTCTTGCAGGTCTGCGCGCAGGTCTCCACTTCAACTGTCTCTGCAAGTGCAAATACCATCAGATCAAAACATGAAATAGTAAAACATCTTTCGTTTGACTCAAAACATGAAAACGCAATGAACTACGCAAGGTTCCGTCGTCTTACCGGCCGGCGGATCCGACTGGCCGCAGATCTTGGCGGCGGCGCAGGCCCCCAAGCACGAGTCGCCGCCGCCGACGGCAGCGGCAGTGGCGGTGGCCTGGCTGGGGCTGCATTTGTTGGCGCAGAACGGAACGCACAAAAACCGCGCCACGTGGTGCCTGCACGCCGAGTAGCACCCCTCGTAGCACTCGCAGAACTTGGACTTGGCGGACACCTGCCCGGGCAGCGTCACCAGGAGGAGCACGCACACGGCGGCGATGGCGGCCGAGCTCGATCTCTTCGCCTCCATACTCTTGCCAACGATCAAACAGAGAAGAAATATGTAAGTGCCGTGTGGTGAAAGATCAGCGATGAAATGTTTGATTCGCGGTGTGGTTCTACGCAGGGATTCTCACGTATTTATAGTGGCAGGTCCGCGCTTCGCTTGCAGATCAGGTGTGACAACTACGGTAAGAGATCAATCACCAGGCAGCTGGCTCGCTCGCTAATTGCTCAATCTGTAAATGTGGTAACAGATCAAGCACATACACAGGTAATTGATCTCTGAAAATCCGGTAGTTTCCTGACTAGACGAGATGGCAATCGTGTATTTTGGTGTCACCGGTAGTCCCTAAAGGTAACAGAGGCGACAGATCATTTCTTAACCTGCTCGACTCGTTGCTGTCACTAGCCGGCCATAATGTCGTATCACTGACGGAGAAAATAACCTTGGATCTGCAGGAAGAGAAAACAGTCCACTCAAGAGATGGGGAATTTGAGCCTAGCTGCTAATTGATGATATGGTTTATACAGTAGATGATTTTTTGGGGTACTATTTTTAGGTAAAGCCACATGGCTCACTTTTATCGATTATGAAATGTATTATCGAATTATTTTTTCCGGTAAAAAGCATATATTAATATCACTGAGATATCAATTACATCCAGCCTCTGCAACAACATCATACCCTAATGGTATAAAGGATGCACACAGTCAAAAAAAAAGAGGACGTGGGCATAGCCCAGTGGTTGGGGTCGCAGTGGCGCACCCCAATGACCAGAGTTCGAATCCTGTCAGGAGCGAATTTCTGGAATTCTCACGCCGAGGTCCCGCTTCTACTATATCATTTAGTGTCTAGTTCCTCCTAGCACTAATTCATAAAATCGTTTCAAAAAAAAAAAGAATTATAAAAAAAGAAAAGTCCCGCTATAGAGATCAAAAACTTGAAATTGCAACACTGACACCACCAAGACAACACCAGAAGACCAGATTCTCCATAACGACGCCTCTAAGAAGGAAACAGTGCACAAACGTTGTCGTCATCCGATCATAGATCTTAGGTTTTCACCCTGAAGAAAGTCTTCACTCTCAAACAATGCCTTCAACAAGAACATTGTCAGACAAAACCAATTAAGACCAGAACTTGGATTTTCACCCTGAAAGATATAACTCTAAACTTCTCATGTGCAATCGCCCCCACATACTCAGGCGAGATCCTCATCCTCATAATTTAACTCCATTGGCAGAAAATCAGAAACGATCTGTCTAAAGATCGATAGGTGATTCATCATTGACGCACCTTCTTGCAGCTTGTGCGAGAACAACTTCATCTTCACGTGCATCTTACTGGTTAGATCTTTGGACATGCAGATCGATTCCAGTTTCAACCACAGCGCCGCTGCGGATTTCCCAGCCAACACTTACTGCAAGATATTGTTGGATAGATGAAGCTGAATTAAAGAAAAAGTCTTACGGTTTTTTCTCTTTTCATCGTCGGTCCAGGTCTTGGCATCTTTCTTGCCAAATCCATCAAGAGCTTCATTCAGATCAGAAGATTGGGAAAGGATCGCCCTCATTCACTTGCCACAGAGAAATCTCGTGGTATAATCCAGTTGCGGTATATCGAACTTCAAGGAAGACATGTCGCAAACCCTGGATTGAAACACGGGCTCTGATACCACTTGTTATAAACGCGACAAGCAAATAATGAAGAACGATAAAAGAAAACGCAACAGAGACACGAGATTTAACGTGGAAAACCCCTTCCAACACAGAAGGGGAAAAAACCACGGACCTCAGCCAGCAAAACTTCACTATATCGGGGAGTATTTACAAACGTCGTGTGTTATCTTATAATCTGATAAACCCTAGCCGGTGGCTTACAAGATGTATATATAGGCGGTGGCAACGATCCGTACCGCTACGCTTTGGCCCAAGCCTACCGGCGACGGGCCTCGCTCCGCTCGTCAGAAGTTAGCCTCTCTTTAGTATATGACTTTGGATCACAATATAATACTTGGAGATCATAGATGGAACATTACATGGTTATATGCATCTTCTTTTCATGTGGTATATCTCTCAAAGATGGATTTGGCAAGAGTTCGTAAGATTCAGGGGATCTAGGTTGAAGGAACACCCCATACTATCCACTGATGTGTGGGTTAGATTTCATCGGATTTGAGGCATGACTATCTTGCACTTTTTTGCTCTTGGATCCTTATTGGATAAAACAAAAGAAGTGGACATGAAATTCACCATAGAAACGGGTATTGTCAGGCAACTCATCTAGGTGATTAATCCAAAAGCAGGGAGAAAATATTTGTTGTCTTAGAGCAAGTACAATAAGGTCTAGTCAACAGGCTATAAGTATTTAAATATAATATTTGTGTTTAGTTGGATGAGAAAAAATAGAAGAGAGAAGGTAAGTGGGCTCTCATGCAATAGCCAGCTCTAGTACATGACTTTGTGAGTGAAATATGGGCCATGTATTGATAAAGTGGTACACTTATATAGCCAATTATTGTGCATATCACATACATATTTATTGTAGATGACACGACATCTTGCTTATAACGAGTTGTTGGCTATATATATTATTAAACTTGCTCTTAGTTACATCTCTACAAGGCTAGCTTTTTTTAGAAATGGGGGAAATCCCCGGCCTCTGCATCCAAAGGATGCACACAACCTCTACAAGGCTAGCTAGAGAGGAGGAGAGTGTGGTGTGACACCATAGACAACCCCAACCACCTCCAATTAAAGAAACATAATAGTACTTATTATCAAATATTGATTACGGCAATTTAATGAATCGAAAAAATATAATGCATTCAAAAGGCGGCAATATACCTTCCGAGGGAGCTCCATAATTTTCCATGTACCAAATTAAACTGACCTACCACTGGTGGAAAAAAGGGCTTTGGTCGCGGTTGGCAACTGCCATTAGTCGCGGTGGCGCAACCGCGACCAAAGCTGCGCGACTAAAGGCCCCCCCCTTTAGTCGCGGTTCCTTACGAACCGCGACTAAAGGCCCGTCCACGTGGGCCGCAGGCGAGCGCCAGGGCGGAGGACCTTTAGTCGCGGTTCTTCTGGCCAGCCGCGACTAAAGGCCTCCGCAGGGTTTAGGGTTTTAGCCCCCCTCCCCCTAAATCTGGTTTCTTTTTAATTTGTATTATTTTATTTCTTTTGGGTTTTAATTCTGAAGGAGTTTCACATATTTAGGCCAACCGCGACTAAAGGCCTCCGCAGGGTTTAGGGTTTTAGCCCCCCTCCCCCTAAATCTGGTTTCTTTTTAATTTGTATTATTTTATTTCTTTTGGGTTTTAATTTTGAAGGAGTTTCACATATTCTACGGTACTGTATACATACATGCATATGAATGTACAATTTCAAACAAATTTGAAATTAGAACCAAAAAGAATTCAAGAGGAATATACAATATATATTCAATATCGGATGACCATATACAATATATATTCAATATCGGATGACCATATACAATTTTGAACAAGTTAGTTACAAATTCTGGTGCATATAAAGTTCTACGTCATCGTAATAGTGTTCTCCTTTAGGATCGATGACTTCCCTCGCCAACCATCCAGCTAGTTCCTCTTGAAGTGGTCGGAGCGAGCTTACGGACTAAGCGTCTTCCGGAGGTTATTCCTCGGGATGTTGTTCTCACACGTCTGGTCCCGCTCATTGCAGTATCTCCGGATCCTCTCACAAACATAGTATCCACATAGGTTGGTCCCCGGTGGCTGAGTATCCCCGATCGTCCGCACTGCCATTTTAAAATGTAGCTCTTTTTTGAATTCACCGACCTTGGTATCTACGAACCGTCTCCAAACCCTACGAGGCAAAGAAAATTAAATAAACAAGAGAGTTATTAATTAGTTACTTGATATTAGGAAATGATGAACGAAATAGGCCGATCGATATAGAGCGCAAATGAATGAAAATAATTACTTTTGCATCATTTTTCTCATGTCGCCCCAAAGCGCCGGATCCATATTCAGAGAGTCGTGGACGAGAACCGAGGAGGTCTGAACTTTAATTACCATAAGAATCCAGTGGAACCTGCGGACACGATACATGCACAATCATGCATAACTCATCGATTAGCCACATACCATGCATGGAGTAAACAAAAGAGAATGTGCTCAAGACGAAACACTCACCCAAAATGGTAAGGAAATAGAATATCACTTTTCTGTTGCTGTTTTCTAATAAACCGCCACAGGTCATCCTCCACGTCGGCGGGGTGGTGTTCTAACACATGTGAATTAACGATGTGTGGGTCAATGAACCCAACATCATGGATGTTCCTTATTCGCATTTCCCGCTTCTTCATTCTGCATAATAGCGTACACAACAAGATAGTTAGGACGGTGCAGGCAATGAACGAGATGGGGTAGAAATTAATAAATCACTTACGTAACGTAGCAACCGATGATAGATTTGTCGAGGTCGCGCAGATTGAACAGCTGGAACAATTCACTCAGCAGGAATTTGTACCCGGTAATGTTTGAAGTGATGCTCATATCTAACTTCCGCATAGATATAGTCTTTGGCGTTTTTATGTTTTATGTAACCCTTGTACCAATTTAGCAGACCTAGCATTTGTCGAGGTAGATCCCCTTCTGCGCAGCTCGACGAGAGGGCCATTCTTCACATATGTAAATACTACGTCCTTCATTGGCGCCTCATCAAGGCCTAGCAGTGCACGAAGAGTGATACCTAACTCGGCCGCTTGTTCTCGGCACTCGTTACGGTCAATCCATGTCTTGCCGCAGCTGCTATGATATCGGGGCATCCGGATCGGCGGCTTGCACTATGAGCGGGGCGATCGATTGTTTACTTTGTTCCCGAGCTGGGCAACTTCTTTCCCCCTTTCTAATTTTGACTCGGCCTCGTCCTGCCCGGCTTTCTTCTCCGCCAACTCTTTCCTGTTCTTGAACGCGAGTGCTTGCCTACGAAGTTCACGTAAATAGTCGTCGAGCAGATTCTTCGCGGCTTGGGACGGTGTGTTCAAAAATGACTTAGCCCACTGCTTTTCCTTGTCGAATATATCGCTTGGGCTCGCCCTCTATTTTCCTCTTGACGCCGCCTTCCATTTCTCTAAATCAGCAGCCGCGCCCGCCTCGACTTCCTCGGCACTACTTTCCCAAGGCCTCGTGGGGAGAGGCTTCGGTGATACCTCCGGTACCTTTGTTTTCTTAGGTACGTAAGGGTCCGGGTTAATAACCCAGGACTGCTTCGCTTCTTCGCCGGAGGTGGATTGGGGCGGTACCGGTGTCTGATCACCCGCCGGACGAGGACCGGGGGCGGCGGCGTGGGCTGACGTGGAATGAGGTGTATTAGGTGAAGCACCACCGCCACCGTCACCGCCACCGCCACCGTCACCGCCACCGCCACCGCCACCGTCACCGCCACCGCCACCACCACCCCCGGGCGGGGGTGGGCATGGTGGCGCCTCGCCTGAAACTTGATAAATTTCTTCTGCCATAGAATGAACTGGCGCTTGACATCTCCAAGTCTTTTCACCCCTTCGGGTGTAGCAATGTCAATGTCCAGGTTCTCAAACCCTTGGACTATCTCCTCCACCGTCACACGAGCATAGCCATCTTGAATGGGGTTGTTGTGGTGGAGTGCTCCAGTGGTAAAGCACCGCCGATGGCTACCTTCATGGACATGTTCCCGATAGGATAATACAGATGACATGCTTTCATCTCCTTTATATCGTCCACGGGGTAGCGAGGAGGCTCCGGTGCAGTAATTTCGACCACCAGAGGCTCCGGTGCAGTAATTTCTATCGTCGGTGCACCAGCCGGTGAGGCCTCCGTGGAAGCCACGCTGCTTCTTCTCTCGCTGGCTTCCGAGATCCATTGGATGATCTTCAGCATGCTGCGCCCGAGCTGCATCTCTTTCGGCGACTAGTACACTCATGGTTTTCTTCATCACATCCATTTCCGTTACCAACTTCGCCACAACATCTGCATCCCGATCCATCTTTCTCTTACGGCTTCACGTAACCGTACGGGTCATCGTTCCGGGAACCCTATTTTCCACGGAATGGGCCCCATGCCTCGTATACGTCCTCCGTGTTCAGGATTCCCGAGGGCTTTTGTCAGGGCGTCGTTCTCTCTGTTGAACCTGATCCTCCCCTCTTGAGCCTCCCTCATTGCCTCAATAAGCTTTTGGGTGGGTGTAATTATTTTGCCCCGATAAACACACTCCCCTGTCTCCGGGTTCAGCGATCCCCCATGCCCGTACCACCAGCTGTTGGCCCTTGGGTCCCATCCCTCCGGACCTGGACGGATTCCTCGCGCCCTCAGCTCGTTCTCCATCTTCTCCCACTTAGGCTGCCAAAAGCGATACCCTCCTGGCCCCATTTTATGATTGTACTCCTTCTTGGCCGCATTTTCCTTATTTTTTTCGATAGTTCAAGGAACTGCTCCGATTTCTTTTGCTTCACAAATTCTGGCCAATCATGTTGCAGTTTCTCATATTGTCCTTTGAAATCCGGAGTCTTGCCCTGGTTGACAAAGTCATGGGCTAGATTTTGCTTGTATTTCCGGAATGCGTTGGCCATCCTAGAAAGAGCGAACTGTTTGACTAGCTTGCGCCTCTTCTTGTTTTCCGCAATCTTGTTACCCTCCTCATCGTATTTGCGGTATTCCGGAGGTAGAACGAAATGTTCCATAAGCTTGTTGAAGCAATCTTTTTTTTCTCTCTTATCGACAAAAGTGAAACCAACACGTGCCTTCTTTGGCTCATTCCACTCTGGCGGGTGATCGAGACGGTGTCTCTGACAACGGCTCCGCATTGGCCGACAAACTTGGTGGCGTTCTTCTTGGGCTCCAGCGGCCTGCCGGTTTCTTCGTCGACAACATCGATGGTGCATGTTTCTCCTGCTTTCATCGTCTTGGTTGCGCCACGCTTTGACGACGTACTCGATTTTTTCGACGATCCGGCCGAGGGCTAAAATAAGAAAGAGAGTCGCGCGCGTTAGTACACACACATTTATTCAAATCAGTTAGTTGTATCACCAGACGCTCAATATGTATATATATATATATACCTCGGCGCCGGAGGTGGTTGCTACTTCCAATTGAAGATCGTCGTTTATCGACGTTTCTTCGGCATCATCTGCTTGCTGACGGCGCCCTTCATCTTCACACTCAAGGTTCAGATAAGAAGAGATATCATCTTCTTCTTCTCCGGTCGGCACATATGGAATATCGCCTTTTATGATGCCGAACATATGGTCTTCAGCGTCCGGATCATAGTTGTCCAGAATCGGGTCAGCTCTATCGTCCGCCATATGTCAGTCCTGAAAACATGTAGTCAAAACAAATTAATTGTGTATATGCCAGCATTATCACATCTCTTCTACATATAAAGAGAGAGGGCGACGAGGGAGGCGAGAGGGGGGACGCGTGTATTAGATGTGTATATGCGGACGATCGACCTCGCCTCGCATGCAGTGACCGCGTGACCGAGAGAACGGTGGTGGTGGCGAAAGGGGGGACGCAGTGACCGCGTGACCGAGAGACCGGTGGCGGTGGCGAAAGGGGGACGCAGTGACCGCGTGACCGAGAGACCGGTGTGGCGGTGACCGAGAGGGCGGTGGCGGTGCCGAGGACACATAACCCTCGCCGCCCCCTCTCGATCCCAAATAAAATTTTGTTAAGTTAAAATTTTGATCATTAAGTCTAAATTTTGTGGCGGTGGCGGTGGTGGTGGTGGTGGCGGTGGTGGTGGCGGTGCCGATCCTTCTCTCTCTCGTAAAAAAACAAAAAAAAACCCCGCGCGTATACGGAGGGGGCGGCGAAGGCGTCTCGTCGCCCCCTCCGTATACACGCGGGGTCGGTGTCGAAAGGGCGGTGGCGAAATGGCGGTGGCGGTGGCGGTCCCTCCTTTCTCTCTCTTTCTCTCTAGCGCGCGAGAGGGTCGCGCGGCGCCCCCTCCGTATACACACGGGGCGAGCGCGCAAGTTTTTTTAAGTCAAATTTTACTTTTTTAAGTCAAATTTTCGTTTTTTTTAGACAAACTTTTTAAGTCAATTTTTAGTTTTTTAAAATCAAATTTTAGTTATTTTTATATTTGTTTTTGTTTTGTTATTAGTTAAGATCTGTTTACTAAAAAAACAAAAAACAAAAAACAAAAAAGGCCGGCTGCTCATATCTTCTCTCTCTTTCTCTCCCCTCCTCTCTTTCTCTCTCAGAATCGGTCGGGCCAGCGGCGCGCGCGACGGCGCGGCAGCGAGGCGACGCGGCGGCGGGCGAGGCTAGGACGGCGACGGCGGCGGTGCGAGGCTAGGGCGCGCGGCGGGGGTCTTCGCGCGCTCGGCGCGCGCGCGCAGCGATCGAGGGCGCGCCGGCCGTTACCTTGGCGGCGGCGGAGACTCCGTTCGGCAAGGGCGCGGCGGCGAGGGCCGCGGCGAGGTCGTCGAGGCGCGGCGGAGGCGGCGACGGCGTCAGAGGCGGGGCGGCGACAGCGTCTCGGTCGGGCAGCACCTGCGGAGAAGACGATGGGCGCGCGGAGAAGAAGAAGTGGCGCGGGCGCCGCCCGCGCGGGCATTTATAGCTCCAACCTTTAGTCGCGGTTGGGGAGCCCAACCGCGACTAAAGGGTACCCTTTAGTCGCGGGTGGTGACCCCAACCGCGACTAAAGGATTTTTTCGCCCCAATTTGCGGTTCCGCGGAGAGGACCTATAGTCGCGGTTGGCCAGGCCAACCGCGACTAAAGGCCTTTTTTCAAAATACTTTTCATTTCAAAATTTCAAAAATACAAATAATATATCAAAAAAATCAGAAAAATAAAACTAATTCATTTCAAAATTTCAAAAATACAAATAATATATCAAAAAATTCAGAAAAATAAAACTAATTCATTTCAAAATCTCAGAAATACAAATAATATATCAAAAAATTCAGAAAAATAAAACTAATTCATTTCAAAATCTCAAAAAATACAAATAATATATCAAAAAATTCAGAAAAATAAAACTAATTCATTTCAAAATCTCAAAAATACAAATAATATATCAAAAAATTCAGAAAAATAAAACTAATTCATTTCAAAATCTCAAAAATACAAATAATATATCAAAAAATTCAGAAAAATAAAACTAATTCATTTCAAAATCTCAAAAATACAAATAATATATCAAAAAATTCAGAAAAATAAAACTAATTCATTTCAAAATCTCAAAAAATACAAATAATATATCAAAAAATTCAGAAAAATAAAACTAATTCATTTCAAAATCTCAAAAATACAAATAATATATCAAAAAATTCAGAAAAATAAAACTAATTCATTTCAAAATCTCAAAAATACAAATAATGTATCAAAAAAATCAGAAAAATAAAACTAATTCATTTCAAAATGTTTAAAATACATATAATATATCAAAAAATTCATAAAAAGAAAACTAATTCAATTCAAAATTTTAAAAATACAAATTATCAAAAATTCATAAAAATAAAACTAATTCAATTCAAAAGTTCGTTGGCCCCCTCTTCCCGCCTCTTTCCGCCGACCCCCTCTTCCCTCCTCGTCTTCCCGCCATTTCTTCCCTGTCTTCCCGCCTCTTTCTTCCCGCCAATTGTTTCCCGCCAATTTCTTTCGGCCTCTTTCTTCCCGCCAATTTTTTCCCGCCAATTTCTTCCCGCCACTTTCTCCCCGCCTCTTTCTTCCCGCCTCCTGTCTTCCCGCTCCCATTTTTCCCGCCATTTGTCACTACATATAGGTAGCCCGGCTTGGCCAGCATTATCACATCTCTACAATCTCTCATCACTCTCTCATGGCTTCCACCGCACCCACTCTAACCTACCAGCAGGTGGAGGAGCTTTGCGCCTCGAACTACCCTTGCCCTCAGGGCTACCGCGTCCCTGCCGGCTGGAGCCTAAGCGCCGGCGGCGTGCCGGTCCCTCCCGTCCCTCGAAGTGCTGCGCGCCGGCGGCCATCACGAACCACTACTACCTCGACCTCACGCCGGAGCAGCGGATGAATCCCGCCGGCATCCCGATAACCAGCATACTTGGGACGCCTTCTTCATCAATCGGCGTGAGAGGGCGCTCGCCAGGTATGAGGAGGACGGTCTGCCTCCTGGAAACTTCCACGAGGCCGGCCGTCGGCTATGGTGGTACGGCCGGACTCTGCAGAGCGTCATGGACTACATCATGGCCGGCGATATCCCCCGCCTGCGCTACCCTCAGTTCGAGCCACGAGCGCCGCCCGACGACAGCGACGGCAGCGACGGCGACGATGCCGGCAACTTAGAAGGCGACGACTACCAGTACAACGGCGGCGGCTATGAAGACTACGAGTATGCATATTATACGCCTAGGCAGGAGTATGACTAAATCACTCCAAATTTCATGTATGCAGGAGTATGACTTAGTCACTCCAAATTTCCTGTATGAAGGAGTATGACTTAGTCACTCCAAATTTCATGTATGCATGCAGGAGTATGACTTAGTCACTCCAAATTTCATGTATCATCAGTGCTATCTCGAGTCAATTGAATCATTCGAAAATGGACACCAAACACATCACGGGTAATATAATTCACATGATTCATTCAACAAAGTTTGGTACAATAAATTATTACACATCATTTCTTCCCTTTTGTCCCTGCTTGCTTACGATTGTGCCGTATCCATGGAGCATCCTCATCATTTAACTTAATGCTTGGGTCGGTGTTCACTTTGAAGGGCGGAATTTCAGCAAACATATTATAATCTTCTGACATGTCTGTCTTGTCCTCCACTCCCACGATGTTTCTTTTCCCTGAAAGAACAATGTGGCGCTTTGGATCATCGCATGATGTACTGATCGTTTTCTTATCTTTCCGTTTCCTCGATTTGCTACTCATGTCCTTCACATAGAAAACCTGAGCGACATCTTTCGCTAGGACGAATGGTTCGTCAAGATAACCAAGATTGTTGAAATCCACCATTGTCATTCCGTATTGCTGGTCCACCTTTACCCCACCTCCTGTTAGCTTGAACCATTTGCACCGGAACAAAGGGACCCTAAAGGAGGGTCCATAGTCAAGTTCCCATATCTCCTCTATGTAACCATAATATGTGACCTTTTGCCCATTCTCGGTTGCTGCATCAAAGCGGACACCACTGTTTTGGTTGGTGCTCTTTTTATCTTGGGCGATCGTGTAAAATGTATTCCCATTTATCTCGTACCCTTGGAAAGTCGTTATAGTCGAAGATGGTGTCTTGGCCAACATGTACAGCTGATCTACAACCTTATTGTCACTCATTAAATGTTTTCTCAACCAACTGCCGAAAGTCTCCATGTGGGCCTTCCTAATCCAGGATTCAGGCTTCCCAGGGTTGTCCGAGCGTAAAATATTCTTGTGTTTCTCAAAGTACGGAGCAACCAAGCTGGAATTGGTCAGAACTGTGTGGTGTGCTTCAGTCAGAGAATGGCCGTCCATACATATCATTGATTTCCTTCCGATCGTGCCTTTTCCACTTAGTCTCCCCTCGTGCCGCGATTGAGGAAGACCAATCGGCTTAAGGTCGGGAACAAAGTCAACACAAAACTCAATTACCTCCTCATTTCCATAGCCCTTGGCGATGCTTCCTTCTCGCCTAGCACGGTTACGAACATATTTCTTTAATACTCCCATGAACCTCTCGAAGGGGAACATATTGTGTAGAAATACAGACCGAGAATGGAAATCTCATCGACTAGGTGAACCAGGAGGTGCGTCATAATATTGAAGAAGGATGGCGGGAACACCAACTCGAAACCGACAAGACATTGGATCACATCGTTCAGAATCGTGGTAGAACTTCTGGATTGATTACCTTCGAGAGATTGCATTGAGGAATGCACATAGCTTCACAATGGGCAGTCGAACATTTTCCTCAGGAGCCCCCTCAAAGCAATCGGAAGCAATTGCGTCATAATCACGTGGCGTCGTGAGACTTCAGGTTTTGGAACTTTTTCTCCGCCATGTTTATTATTCCCTTTATATTGGACGAGAATCCTGACGGGACCTTCATACCGCTCGGGCATTCAAAAAAGATGACCTTCTCTTCTTTGGTCGGAGCGTAGCTGGCACGACCTTGAAACCGTTCCGGATGCCGGTCATCATGTTATTTCAAACTTTGCTGGTCCTGCCGTGCTTCCTTTGTATCATTTGACTTCCCATACACGCCCAAGAAGCTTAGGATGTTCACGCAAATATTCTTCGTAACGTGCATCACGTCGATTGCAGAGCGGACTTCTAGGACTTTCCAATATTCTAGCTCCCGGAATATAGATTTCTTCTTCCACATGGCTACGTGCCCGTCAGCTCCCTTCGGAACCGATTGTCCGCCAGACCCTTTCCAAAGATGACTTTCAAACCCTTGACCATATCAAATACCTCGGCACCGGTGTGTTCCCGAGGCTTCGGCCGGTGATCTGCCTTGCCGTTGTAATGCTTGCCTTTCTTTCTTCGGATGACCGTTCGGAAGAAATCGACGCTGCCCAAGGTACCCGTTCTACTTACAATTTGGCAAATGTACACTTTCAGTCTCATGTAAGCAGTGCGTGCATGCATTGTATCCCTTATTTGACAGTCCCGAAAGGTTACTAAGAGCAGGCCAATCGTTGATGGTTACGAAAAGCAACGCTCGTAGGTCAAATTCCTCTTCTTTGTGCTCATCCCACACACGGACACCAGGTCTGCCCCACAGCTGTAAAAGTTCATCAACTAATGGCCTTAGGTACACATCGATGTCGTTGCCGGGTTGCTTCGGACCTTGGATGAGCACGGCATCATAATGAACTTCCGCTTCATGCACAACCAAGGAGGAAGGTTGTAGATGCATAGAGTCACGGGCCAGGTACTATGGCTGGAGCTCGCTCGCCAAAAGGATTCATGCCATCCGTACTTAGACCAAATCTTATGTTCCTTGCGTCAGCTGCAAAATCTTTGAACTCTCTGTCGATCTTTCTCCATTATGCTCCATCTGCGGGGTGTCTCAACTCCCCGTCCGACTTACGGTCCTCTTTGTGCCATCGCAACAACTTGGCATGCTCTTTGTTCCTGAACAGACGTTTCAACCGTGGTATTATAGGAGCATACCACATCACCTTGGCGGGAACCCTCTTCCCGGGTTTCTGGCCCTCAACATCGTCACCTGGGTCATCGCCTCTGATCTTATAACGCAATGCGATTGCATACCGGGCATTCATTCAAATTCTCGTATTCACCGCGGTAGAGGATGCGATCGTTGATGCATGCATGTATCTTCGAGAACCTCTAAACCTAGAGGGCAGACAACCTTCTTTGCTTCGTACGTAGTGGCGGGCAACTCGTTATTCTTTGGAAACATATTCTTCAACATTTTCAGCAAGTTTTCAAATGCCGAGTCAGCTACACCTGCCTGTGCCTTCCATCTCAAGCAAATCCAGCAGTGCAGCCCAGCTTTTTCAGACCATCATCGCATCCGGGTACAGCGCCTTCCGTGATCCTCTAACATGCGATCCAAATTCTCCCTCTCTTTTTCAGTTTCGCAGCGTCTCCGTGCATCAGCAATGGTCCGACCAAGATCATCAACGGGATCATCACGTGCCTCTTCTTCACCTTCCCCTTCACCTTCCCCTTCACCTTCAAAGCATCCTCCATGAAAGTATCACCGAAATGAGCAAGATAGCTTTCATCGATGAAATCATCCCCTTCTTCATCTTCTTCCATTATAACCCCTCTTTCTCCATGCTTGGTCCAACAATTATAGCTTGGCATGAAACCGTGCCGAAGCAGGTGCATGTGAACATCTCTTGAGGAAGAGTAACCCTTCTGATTCTTACATTTAACACATGGACAGATAACAAAACCCTCCTGCTTGTTCGCATTAGCCACTACGAGGAAATCTTTCAAACCCGCACTGAACTCGCCGGAGAGTCGGTTACCGTACATCCATTGTCGATTCATCTGCATTATTATAATATAAAATATATAATTAACCATCATGCATTTGTTAAACTAACTAGCTACAAACAATATAAATTAAACAATGAACTACACACACATGCACATTTTATCAACGACACATCAAAGGTTCAAGTTGCTAACCGCGATCGAGGAGGAAAAAATAAATGAGAAAGCTCAAGTGTGGCTCCAACACTTCATATCATGTTTGTTTCATGCTCTTGGGGCATTTCATCAAACACCTTATGTGCATAAGAGGAACCAAAAGCAAACCTAACACCCACTTGTGAGCTTGTGAAGAGAATGGCACCAAATGGCTAAGTGTTGGCTGCTGGATGGGTATATATAGGGGAGGGGCTTTAGTCCCGGTTGGCCTGGCCAACCGCGACTAAAGGCCTTCGGGCACCTTTAGTCGCGGTTGGCCTGGCCAACCGCGACTAAAGACCCCCCACGTGCACCGGCTGGCCACCGAGCGCCCTGGGCCCAGGCCTTTGGTCGCGGTTCTCCTCCCGAACCGCGACTAAAGGTACCATTTGTCGCGGATCCTGCAGCATCGCGACTTATGGGGCTCACCCGAAGCCTGTTTTTCCACCAGTGTACACAATGGATAGTAGCCATGGTTTACTTATGGAACTAGCCCGTTCATGCTTCTTTGTTGTTTGTCATTAAGGATAGTAAGCAGTAACCACTAACCAGAAACAAAACTAGCATGTGTACCAGATTTCACTATGATAAGCTTGCCCGTAGATTCCTACTGTAGGTACGTGGAATCCATTAGTACAATCAAATATCACCCGCACGCAGATTTTATCAAGGGGAAGACTCCAATACAAAGTTCCAACTTGACACATACAAAGAAGAGGAGGCGAGATGGTGATCTGGTGGTGAAGAAGCAGTGGGTTCCCCCACCATCTGGATGCGTAAAACTAAACGTGGATGGCTCTTTCCATGGTGAAACAAAGGATGGAGGAGTGGGTGCAGTCCTACGTGATGACAGGGGTGCAATCATTTTCACTGCTTGCCATTTTTTGGGTGCTTGATCCTCTGCGTTGGAAGTGGAACTAGTGGCATGTGTGGAGAGATGTAGACTCACGCGCCAGTGGATCAATCTTCCATGCATCGTAGAATTGGATTGCTTGGAGGCGGTAATTTTGATTAACTTACCTGGAGAAGACCGATCAGCTACAACCGACCAGCTGAAGGAGATCAAGTTTTTGCTGGTACGAGAAAGAGAGTTTAGGGTACAGCACATTAACCGAGAGCAAAACTCAGTGAGCCATGCACTCGCTAATTTGGGACGTACTGAAGCCATGTCCAATTTTTGGTTAAGTACGGGTCCACTAGATATACCCCAACTCTGTATCAAGGTTGCAATCCTGATAATTAAGTAATATATTCCAATTTGCAAAAAAAATATAGGTTGCCTTTCATTTAAGAATGGGATCAACGCTGGACAACACCAAGGGGATCCAAACCAGGAGGACAAGCCGTTGAGGTGGTCTCTTCGTGTTGGTTTGTTGTGCTTTCAAGGGTTTGCCAGGCTGTCTATGTGGACGTGGGATTTTATTCCTTTGTGAGTAGTACGTCTTGGTGTGTTTGTATCGCATTTTTCTTTTCTGTAATTTTTTTTTGCGAAAATTCCACCGATCTATTAATAATCATCAACAGTAGTACAAAGATGCCTAAAAGTAATAAAAATTACAAAAAGGTCATTGGACCACCTAGCGACGACTACAGACACTAGCACGAGCCGAAGGCGCGCCGCTGTCCTCGCCCCTCCATCACCGGAGCCAGGCAAAGCTTGTCGTAGTAGAGCTTGTTGTAGTAGACAGACGGGAAGTCGTCGTGCTAAGGCCCCAAAGGACCAGCGCACTAGAGCAGCAACCATCGCCAATGATGACAACCGTAGATCGGAAGAGACTGACCTGAAACCACACAATCGAACACGAGAGACGACCGGATCTCGGGAGATCCGCCGGACACACAACTCCACACGCCCTCCGCCGACGCTAGATGCACCACCGGAGCGAGGATAGGACGGGGAGGACCTTATTCTGACTTCAGGAAGTAGCCGCCGCCTCACCATCCTGAAGAAGACACCGAGAACAAACTAAACGAAGAACTGAAACCTTCCCGCCGGCGAGAGGCTGCGGTCCGCCACACCTCCAAGGCCCCAAGGCCACCGGAGGCGGAGCGGACCGGCAGTGTCGCCGACGAGAGGGACGAAACCCTAGATGGGTTTTACGCCACCACCTGATCGTCTGTGTCTTTCCCGTACCGGTTCGTTTTCTATTCTGTAATTTAACTGTACAATTCTCTCATCCTTAACTAATAAATTGAGGCAAAACTTTTTCCTCTGTTTCAAAGGAAAAAAAATCAACGCTGGATATTTAAATTGTACTCCACAATATGCACACGTGAAGAGCACTATTTATTAATCCATACAATTTAATATCTTTGAAACTATGGATATATAAATAGATATGCAACGAGGAAAGACATGTTACACTTAGAGAACCCATAGTCACACAATATTCTTGTTGCTGACACCGCTATTTTATCGGAATGATGAAGCCCTTTATTTCTTGTAATAAACGTCACAAAAGGTACAAACAAATGAAAAGAACTTATATGGTACCCATTCAACACATATCGAGTGGGTTGGGCTTCATATTTGGATTAGCACGACGAAGAGATTTACGGGTTGGTATTGCCAAAACCAGATCCAGCGCCGCTGCCGCCTCCGTTCCCACCATTGGTGCCTTGTCCGCTTCCACTACCACCACCATTAGAATATGCATTTGCATTACGATATCCATAATAGTAGTTATTACTTGCATCACTAGAGCCGGATCCATAGCCACTACCAGATCCATAGCCACTAGATCCATAATACCCCCCGGTTGCTTGTCCTCCACCACCACCACCACCGCTACCGCCTGAGCTGGAAGATTCACCAACATCACTTTCATATATATACATCGGAGACTCAGCCGACACCGGACCCTGAGCCTGCAATGGAGCCTGAGCCGACACCGGACCCTGAGCCTGCACCGGAGCCTGAGCCGGCACCAAGCCGACTACCGGATCTTCAGTATATCCACCATTATAATATTCACCATTATAACCACCATATCCTGAGCCGGCACCGGACCCGCTGCCGGATCCAGTACCGCCGGGCTGGCTATGGCCACTCCCTTCACCTCCACCTCCACTGCTTGCATGTGCACCACTGCTTGAACTCTGGCCAAAACCAGCTCCGCTCCCTGATCCTGAGCCACCACCACTCACTTCACCCCCACCCCCTCCCTCTCCAGATCCTGTTCCTTGAGAACTAGAGTATCTAGCCACCCTTCCAGCATTGGCCAATCCAATGCTCAAGAGTACAATGAACCCGAGAGCAGCTAGTTTAGCGCTTGCCATTGTGAGAGTTCAGATGAGGTGAGTTGCTAGAGAAGCTTGTATGTGGGTATTTATAGTGCTAGAGGCCATGCACTCCTCTTATTTTTATAGCATGTTGGTTGTGTAGAATCGTCATGGAGGCCAAGTAGAGACTTGAAAAATGAAAGGTGCCAGCCATACTATAAGACAGCACATGCGAACATCCACGGCTCCAGCTGATGCCGGAGAGACGACTTGGAAGTTTCCATAGTCGACTTTGACATATTCCGTGGGAGACGTAAGAAATGTGCATGCATGCAGTCAAACCATGCAAGATGTGCCACCACCATCCATCCTCCTCCTCTCAAAGCAAGAGCTCAACGTACATAAGCCGCCTCTAGCATGCCCAGATGAACCAATCAAACCTATCTTCTCTACTAACGGAGTATATATGCAGTTTTGCATGTACTACATGCTTGGTTTGTCTTAGATCTAAGTAACCATGATTTCACAAAGATTTCATTTAGATGGATGATCAAGTGGGCCGGGATCGGAGGTTTCCACTTACATCGAAGTGGACGTAGTACATGCACACGTCGCCGCTGCTGTACTGCATGCAGTGAACATCCATCCATTGACTAATTTTGGGTCGTGGTTGAACCATACATGTGTGAGCTGAGCTAGCTTAAGCTTTACCCATGCGTATCTACTAAATTAAGCTTTTCATTAATAGAGAAGAATAGGTGGCCAGTTTATTAACGGAAAACCGGCCAAAAACCGGTACAACCACCCATGCCAACCGTCATGGAACACAACCGTCGCTAGGGGACACACAGCCACCCTGGCAACCCACTGAAGCTGCACAAACACCACCGAAGCGAAGATCATCGTCGAGGTTGCTCACCGGCGTCATCGTCATCACTCCGCACTCCGTAGCGACTCCAACTTACCCAAAGAAGCGACCACCAAAGAAGACCTTGCCGAAGCGGCACCACGAAGCTCAGGCTCGCGAAAGCCAAACAGGTGGCTCCTCGTGTAGGGGAAAGAAGCTCCGACTCGGGTGACGAGCTCCAGAGAGGGGATGCGCAAGACCCGCACCGAAGGAGAACTTCACCTGGACCTCCCCTTGCAGGTCATCATACGCCGCCCAATAGAAGACACTTGAAGAACATGGCAGCTCCGGCTCCACAACAACGGAAGACCAACATGGGGAAAACTCGAACACTTCGGGCCAAGCCGACTAACAAGGTTTTACCGCGACCAAACCATCACTCATCAAAGCCATTGTTGCCACATAAGTGTTATCACCAGAATTTGACCGAGTCAGAGGTGGGCCGCGATCAAGATGGGCTTGAAGATTATACGTGGAAGATCTCTGAAGCGGCCTTGCACGAAGAGTTTGGGCTAGATTGCCCGTGTATCTGTATTATAGTAGATCGCATCTTAGATTAAAAGTTAGAGTTTGTCTCGTGCACGGTGGGGATTATTCCCACGTTAGAAAGTCCCCTGGACTATAAATATGTATCTAGGGTTTATGAAATAAACAACCAACGTTCAACCACAAATCAATCTCGGCGCATCGCCAACTCCTTCGTCTCGAGGGTTTCTACCGGTAAGCATCATGCTGCCTAGATCGCATCTTGCGATCTAGGCAGCACAAGCTTTATGTTGTTCATGCGTTGCTCGTACTGAAGCCTTTTTGATGGCGAGCAACGTAGTTATCTTAGATATGTTAGGGTTAGCATTGTTCTTCGTATCATATGCTATCGTAGTGCAACCCTTGCATATCTAGCCGCCCTTACACCTATCTTAGGTGTAGGGGCGGCACCCCGCTTGATCATTATTTAGTAGATCCGATCCGTTACGGTTGCTCCTTGTTCTTCAAGGATTAGTTTAATATCTGCAATAGTTAGGCCTTACAAAGGGTTGGAGGATCCAGCGGCATGTAGGGTGTCGTTTGCTAGTCCTAGACAGGATGTTCCGGGGATCAACCTCGTGTTGGTTTTTAGGCCTTGTCTAGGATCGGCTTACGATCACCGTGCGTGGCCGCGAGGCCCAATCGTGAGTAGGATGATCCGATTATGCGGTGAAAACCCTAAATCGTCGTAGATTGTTTTAGCTTTATCTTGATCAAGCAGGACCACCATATATTCGTGCACCTCGTACGAATCATGGGTGGATCGGCTCCTTGAGCCGATTCACGGGATAACCTGAGAGCCGATCGAGGCTCGTATTTAATGTTTACGTGTATGCCATGCAGGAAACTAAGCGAGGCATCTCCATCACCTTCCTGACTGTGCATAGGTCAGGTGGCACGCCCTTGCATCAGCATCGGACGTGTGTACCAGAGGCTTTGCGGGCCGTCGCTCGGAGGGACCAGGGCCAGCCGCAGCCCTAAGTTGTTCCCGGCTCTACTGTGTTGCCCGTCGCTGCCCGCCGGTGGGTTTTGACCGCAACACATTCTGGCACGCCCGGTGGGACGAGCTTCGTCATCAACCACATCGCCATCTACATCTGAGATGGCGGACGGCACTCCAGTCACGTACGAGGATCTGACCGAGGAGCTCAAGAAGAAGTATGACGAGGTCAAAACGATCCTCGAGGCCGACCTCATCGGCTCGTTTCACAGAACCCGTTCACATGGCATCAGGTGGAAAGGGTTCTCGCCTCAAGGTGCGCTCGATGGAATAGACCTGTCTGCCCCATCAGAAGAACGCACTAGGTCCCTTCGTCAGGAGATTAACTACATGGTGGCTCACTCGCTACACCGCCACTCTGAGAACCTGGTGAACACTTTGAAGCGTGTTGCTCTTCGAGTGATCCAGGAAATCATGAGTCGTCAATACTCTCCGTCAGGACCAGCTCTCGGGACACACCAGGGAGAGATGCCACTCCAGTCCCGGCCACCGCTGCCATTTGCGTTGGCAGCACCAGAGGTGCCGAATTCACCGGCATTCGTCGTCTACAAGATCGGTGGTGACCCTAGCGACTACCAGTTTTTGTACGAGGCGCCTAAGGAGATCCCTCACGGGTACATGTGCACATACGTGCCGGCGCAGAATCGGGCACTCGCAAACCAGACTGCAACAGCAGGGACTTCTGGAAAAGCAGGAGGAACGTCAGCGACAGATCTTGAGAAGCAGACGTGGCTAGCTACGTATGCCACTCCAACAAACCTCCAGAGCGCAGCTCCTGCAGTTGGCTCAGAGCTGGGAAAGCAAGCATGGCTGGCTAAGTACGCCACCCCGGCGAATCTTCAGAGTTCGACTCCTACAGCCAGCACCGCGGATCAAATCAGCACGATCCTGAGAGACCAGTTCGGCATGGTGCCGAAAAGAAGGACAATCGGCTATTCCAAGCCGTACCCCGACGAATACGAATTGGTCCCGCTACCACCCAAATATCGGCTCCCTGATTTCTCCAAATTCAGTGGATCAGATGGTTCCAGCTCCATCGAGCATGTGAGCCAATATTTGGCACAGCTAGGAACGGCCTCAGCGTCGGATCCACTACGTGTGAGGTTCTTCGCACAGTCCCTCACAGGATCGGCTTTCGGGTGGTACACTTCATTGCCACCAGACTCAATCCGGACTTGGAAGCAGTTGGAAGAACAGTTCCACATGCAGTATCACTCAGACGCTTCCGAGTCTGGCCTTACCGATCTAGCACAAATACGTCAGAAGCGTGGAGAAACTGTGGCAGAATACATCCAGCGCTTCAGGAATCTTAGGAACCGATGTTATTCGGTTCGTGTGACTGAAAAAGAAGCAGTCGAATTGGCAGTGGTGGGCCTTGCATCACAAGTCAAGGACGTGGCCTCTCAAGCAGACTACCCTTCACTGGCGCACATGGTTCGTAAACCGCGCAAGATATGAACAGCGCCACCCGGACTTGTACCAGGATAAATTCAAGCGTGCGGTAGTCTTGGTTGAGGCAGACGAAGATGAAGGCTCTGTGGGAGATCAAGAAGTAGCAATGGCTGAATGGACTCGGGGGGCAACCCCCGTGTCCTGCAAATGGGTCAAGCCACCAGGTCCGCCCAGAGGCTTTGATTTTGACGTGACCAAAACTGAGCAAATCTTCGACCTCCTACTCAAGGAGAAGCAGTTGAAGATACCCGAAGGCCTCAAAATCCCCACGGTACAGGAGCTGAACGGAAAGCCATACTGCAAATGGCATAACTCAGTCTCCCATGCCACCAACGACTGCAGGGTTTGGCGTCAGCAGATCCAAATGGCGATAGAACAAGGACGTCTGATTTTTAACCAGTACGCCATGAAGGTCGACACCCACCCCTTCCCCGCCGTTAACATGGTGGAGTGCACTTACCCTGAAGGTTGCCAGCCGGGATCCTCGTTCAGCATCAACATGGTAGAACCTGGACACCACGCTGGCAAGGACGGAGACGAGGGCAGCTGCTCTCGTAGCAAGGGCACAGAGGAAGCCGCTCCACGCGATCGGCTCCGACACGACGGCAAGCGCTACATCACAGAGGGAGAAGTGAGGAATGTAAGATATCAGCGACCTCTCTCTGATCACCTCCTCAACAAGTACGTGAGTCAGTATGACCAACGCCGACGATCCAGCGATGATGATGAAAGAGAGCGTCTGGCTAGAGAAGCCAGAAGACATCGTCGGCATGATCGCGATGAGGAGGAGTACGAGCGCCGTGCCAAGGGAAAGGCAAGGGAGCAAGATGACGAGGATAGGCACTGGGACTGCCCCTTCTTCAGACACTGATGGGACTCAGGAATGAGCCGATTGCCTACAATCGGCAATTGCCCAGAATGCAACCAGAAGAAGAAGGAGGCAGCCAACGTGTCCGTGTTCAAACGTCTAGGGCCTCTCCCACCACAAAGCAAACGCGCTGAGTCCCCTCGGATGGAAGATCTCGAGGATTCGGAAGACGAGGGAGAAGAAGAAGAAGACAGGTACCACCGTCCAAGGTGGTGCCCTGATGGACTCAGCCGTTCCCAAAAGCGCAGGGTTCAGCGACTGCGTGGCTTGGAGGAAGCCGAAAGGCTATACCTGCACACGCTAAGGAAAGCGCGGCCTGATCTGGCCGCAAAGGTCCAGCAAACCTTGGATGAAGAGGGTCGACCACGGAAAATGGAGTGGCGCCCCAAGCAAAGGAAAGCCGATGGTGAAACATCGGCTGGCACAAACATGGTGTTCATCCTTCCTTCGGAGTTCAGTGCTCCAGGATCAGACGAGACACCCAATTTTGACGACTGCAAGCACATCAACGTGACACGGGATGGGGTTAGGCTGGTCTTATTCCCCGGCCTGACTGTGTAGCAAGAACCAACCGATGAGCAAACGTGGCGAGGCCGATCCTAGGGATCGGCCCCAAGGATCTATGAATGAACATTACAAAACCTTCATTGAACGCTTCGATCAATATGGGTGCCGATTCTAGCAATCGGCCGAAATCATCCTCGACATACGTTTTGCCTGGGTTCAGCGCTGATCCAACAGAGGATGCCTGAAGAGCCGATACCCTCAATTACTTGAAAGAATCGGCTCGGGGGGCACTTAGATGGACAAGACACGAGGATACGAAGTTGGAAGTGGCTGTTAAATGTCCAACAGTTCAAGATATATTCTCTGATGATGATGGATATTGAAGTATGGGGGCCGATGCATAAATAAATCGGCCATGTAAAAAAAAACAACAAATTTTTTAAACACAAGCCGATGCATGGCCATCGACTCAAGAGGTACAGCTGATATAAGCAGAAGCCCGATGGAGCAGTTGTTGAGTTACAAGGAGAGGCTCTACTGGATGAATTCCTTCTCAAGACCTCCAACTCCTTCTGCAAGTCTTCAAGTTCAGCAGTGCCAGTGTAAGCATGCAGATCAGGTTAAGGGTGAGTCCAACAAAGGGAGCATACCTATCCTAGGAGTATGAGCACAGCCGATGACGAATCAAGCGGCTATGGCGTTTTGCCTGGCGTAGACCAAGGTGGCGGCTTGGTCGATGTCACTTTCAGAGGTTGTTACGTCCAGAGTCTTGGAGGGCATCAGAGTCTTGGAGAACCCTTTCAGTGCGTCGGTTCTTTGGGCGTAAGCTTTCCTGCCACGTTTTGATGGGAACTGAAGAGGCTCGGGGGGCAGCTCGCCATGAAATATCTTTGCGCTGGAGAGCCGATTTTGTTGGAATCGGCTGGTTCTGCATTCTAGCTTGGAAGCCGATGGTGACACATTTGGCTGATTCATTACTCGCCTGGGATGAGGCTCGGGGGGCAACTCGCCCGAGAGGTTCTTGGCTTTGGGAGCCGATTTTGTTGGAATCAGCTGGCTCTACATCGCAACTGTTCTGAAGAATGATGCTTTTGTTACAGAGTTATCAGTTTCAGCATCCAAGCTGATTCAGCAACAGTTCCAGGGCTCTCTTAAAAACGCCCGCTCAAGATCAAATCGCCGGTCTGCTGCAGTCGGCTGCACCCAGTGCTATCGTCATCGGCAGAACTGGCTAACTTGGAAGGATGACTGAATTGGCCTGTCTCGCAGATTATCGTGAGAGACCAAGGCGTGGCCCCATCTGGTCATTAAGCATTGGTTAGGCTAACAATCGTCAAAGTCAGATGAGGAAAAATCGGCTAAATCAGCATAAAGAACATCGGCAAAATCAAAGGAAATTTTTCATTGATAATAAGATTTCTTACAAAGAGAAGCCGATTGTTCAGCAAAAGGGACAGATTGCTGCTGCTAATCCTATACTAGTAGGTCCCTATTCTAAGGGCTGTTGCCATCTTCGCCGTCGCTGGGGTAGCTGCCCTCATTGCTGCTGTCGACGAATCCCTCGGTGCTGCTACTGTGACCTTCAGCGGAGGCTTCTTCCTCGTCATCATCATCGTCCTCGTCTGACCAAGCCCAGCCCCGGATGCGTTTTGCCGGCGGTTCATCGGAGGAGGTGTCGTCCTCCTGTTCCTTCTTCATGTCGGAGGAGATGTCTTCGTCTTCGACATCCTCTTCTTCTCTTTTGGTGACGGAAGTGAATTTACCCCGGAAGGGAGGGTCGTCGTCGTCGCTCTCCGCCTCCAAAGGTTCGTCAATCAGGAACCGGAGGTCATCTTCCCCGTCAGTTAGGGGCATGGCCCCATCCGACCAGACGAGGTCCTCGCCCTCTGGCACGAAATCGAAGTCCCACTCCCGTGTGTCCCAATGCTTGGGAGCGCGCTTGTTGTACGCCTCCGTCTGGTTGTGCCCTGGGGTCGACTCGCTTGAGGAAGAAGATTGGAGAGAAACGGAAGAGGAGGAAGAGGGCGACATGGCTATGGAAGGAGAGGGTTTTTTGGTGCCGATAGCTAGAACAGAGGAAGGGGATGAAGAGGGCTAATCGATCGGCACGGTTAAATAATGAGGAGCCTGGTGGAGAGTTAATGCCATTGCAGTTTCCGAGGAGGTGATGCTAAAAGCTATCGAATTTTGCAGAGAAGCTGAGAAGACAGGGCATCATGATGAAGGATACTGCAACGTTTCTGCTCTGCCACGACATGACCCTTCGAAGGAAAAACAGAGTGGTTTTGAAATTATCATTTCCAAAACCAGGGGGGCTTGTGTTATCACCAGAATTTGACCGAGTCAGAGGTGGGCCGCGATCAAGATGGGCTTGAAGATTATACGTGGAAGATCTCTGAAGCAGCCTTGCACGAAGAGTTTGGGCTAGATTGCCCGTGTATCTGTATTATAGTAGATCGCATCTTAGATTAAAAGTTAGAGTTTGTCTCGTGCACGGTGGGGATTATTCCCACGTTAGAAAGTCCCCTGGACTATAAATATGTATCTAGGGTTTATGAAATAAACAACCAACGTTCAACCACAAATCAATCTCGGCGCATCGCCAACTCCTTCGTCTCGAGGGTTTCTACCGGTAAGCATCATGCTGCCTAGATCGCATCTTGCGATCTAGGCAGCACAAGCTTTATGTTGTTCATGCGTTGCTCGTACTGAAGCCTTTTTGATGGCGAGCAACGTAGTTATCTTAGATATGTTAGGGTTAGCATTGTTCTTCGTATCATATGCTATCGTAGTGCAACCCTTGCATATCTAGCCGCCCTTACACCTATCTTAGGTGTAGGGGCGGCACCCCGCTTGATCATTATTTAGTAGATCCGATCCGTTACGGTTGCTCCTTGTTCTTCAAGGATTAGTTTAATATCTGCAATAGTTAGGCCTTACAAAGGGTTGGAGGATCCAGCGGCACGTAGGGTGTCGTTTGCTAGTCCTAGACAGGATGTTCCGGGGATCAACCTCGTGTTGGTTTTTAGGCCTTGTCTAGGATCGGCTTACGATCACCGTGCGTGGCCGCGAGGCCCAATCGTGAGTAGGATGATCCGATTATGCGGTGAAAACCCTAAATCGTCGTAGATTGTTTTAGCTTTATCTTGATCAAGCAGGACCACCATATATTCGTGCACCTCGTACGAATCATGGGTGGATCGGCTCCTTGAGCCGATTCACGGGATAACCTGAGAGCCGATCGAGGCTCGTATTTAATGTTTACGTGTATGTCATGCAGGATCTAAGCGAGGCATCTCCATCACCTTCCTGACCAGGTATAGGTCAGGTGGCACGCCCTTGCATCAGCATCGGACGTGTGTACCAGAGGCTTTGCGGGCCGTCGCTCGGAGGGACCAGGGCCAGCCGCAGCCCTAAGTTGTTCCCGGCTCTACTGTGTTGCCCGTCGCTGCCCGCCGGTGGGTTTTGACCGCAACACATTCTGGCACGCCCGGTGGGACGAGCTTCGTCATCAACCACATCGCCATCTACATCTGAGATGGCGGACGGCACTCCAGTCACGTACGAGGATCTGACCGAGGAGCTCAAGAAGAAGTATGACGAGGTCAAAACGATCCTCGAGGCCGACCTCATCGGCTCGTTTCACAGAACCCGTTCACATGGCATCAGGTGGAAAGGGTTCTCGCCTCAAGGTGCGCTCGATGGAATAGACCTGTCTGCCCCATCAGAAGAACGCACTAGGTCCCTTCGTCAGAGATTAACTACATGGTGGCTCACTCGCTACACCGCCACTCGAGAACTCCGGTGAACACTTTGAAGCGTGTTGCTCTTCGAGTGATCCAGAAATCATGAGTCGTCAATACTCTCCGTCAGGACCAGCTCTCGGGACACACCAGGGAGAGATGCCACTCCAGTCCCGGCCACCGCTGCCATTTGCGTTGGCAGCACCAGAGGTGCCGAATTCACCGGCATTCGTCGTCTACAAGATCGGTGGTGACCCTAGCGACTACCAGTTTTTGTACGAGGCGCCTAAGGAGATCCCTCACGGGTACATGTGCACATACGTGCCAGACTGCAGTAACTGGGCACTCGCAAACCAGACTGCAACAGCAGGGACTTCTGGAAAAGCAGGAGGAACGTCAGCGACAGATCTTGAGAAGCAGACGTGGCTAGCTACGTATGCCACTCCAACAAACCTCCAGAGCGCAGCTCCTGCAGTTGGCTCAGAGCTGGGAAAGCAAGCATGGCTGGCTAAGTACGCCACCCCGGCGAATCTTCAGAGTTCGACTCCTACAGCCAGCACCGCGGATCAAATCAGCACGAGCCCGAGAGACCAGTTCGGCATGGTGCCGAAAAGAAGGACAATCGGCTATTCCAAGCCGTACCCCGACGAATACGAATTGGTCCCGCTACCACCCAAATATCGGCTCCCTGATTTCTCCAAATTCAGTGGATCAGATGGTTCCAGCTCCATCGAGCATGTGAGCCAATATTTGGCACAGCTAGGAACGGCCTCAGCGTCGGATCCACTACGTGTGAGGTTCTTCGCACAGTCCCTCACAGGATCGGCTTTCGGGTGGTACACTTCATTGCCACCAGACTCAATCCGGACTTGGAAGCGCTTGGAAGAACAGCCCACATGCGTATCACTCGACGCTTCCGAGTCCGGCCTTACCGATCTAGCACAAATACGTCGAAGCGTGGAGAAACCGTGCGTAATACATCCAGCGCTTCAGGAATCTTAGGAACCGATGTTATTCGGTTCGTGTGACTGAAAAAGAAGCAGTCGAATTGGCAGTGGTGGGCCTTGCATCACAAGTCAAGGACGTGGCCTCTCAAGCAGACTACCCTTCACTGGCGCACATGGTTCAGAAACTGTCAGCATATGAACAGCGCCACCCGGACTTGTACCAGGATAAATTCAAGCGTGCGGTAGTCTTGGTTGAGGCAGACGAAGATGAAGGCTCTGTGGGAGATCAAGAAGTAGCAATGGCTGAATGGACTCGGGGGGCAACCCCCGTGTCCTGCAAATGGGTCAAGCCACCAGGTCCGCCCAGAGGCTTTGATTTTGACGTGACCAAAACTGAGCAAATCTTCGACCTCCTACTCAAGGAGAAGCAGTTGAAGATACCCGAAGGCCTCAAAATCCCCACGGTACAGGAGCTGAACGGAAAGCCATACTGCAAATGGCATAACTCGCCTCCCATGCCACCAACGATCGCAGGGTTTGGCGTCAGCAGATCCAAATGGCGATAGAACAAGGACGTCTGATTTTTAACCAGTACGCCATGAAGGTCGACACCCACCCCTTCCCCGCCGTTAACATGGTGGAGTGCACTTACCCTGAAGGTTGCCAGCCGGGATCCTCGTTCAGCATCAACATGGTAGAACCTGGACACCACGCTGGCAAGGACGGAGACGAGGGCAGCTGCTCTCGTAGCAAGGGCACAGAGGAAGCCGCTCCACGCGATCGGCTCCGACACGACGGCAAGCGCTACATCACAGAGGGAGAAGTGAGGAATGTAAGATATCAGCGACCTCTCTCTGATCACCTCCTCAACAAGTACGTGAGTCAGTATGACCAACGCCGACGATCCAGCGATGATGATGAAAGAGAGCGTCTGGCTAGAGAAGCCAGAAGACATCGTCGGCATGATCGCGATGAGGAGGAGTACGAGCGCCGTGCCAAGGGAAAGGCAAGGGAGCAAGATGACGAGGATAGGCACTGGGACTGCCCCTTCTTCAGACACTGATGGGACTCAGGAATGAGCCGATTGCCTACAATCGGCAATTGCCCAGAATGCAACCAGAAGAAGAAGGAGGCAGCCAACGTGTCCGTGTTCAAACGTCTAGGGCCTCTCCCACCACAAAGCAAACGCGCTGAGTCCCCTCGGATGGAAGATCTCGAGGATTCGGAAGACGAGGGAGAAGAAGAAGAAGACAGGTACCACCGTCCAAGGTGGTGCCCTGATGGACTCAGCCGTTCCCAAAAGCGCAGGGTTCAGCGACTGCGTGGCTTGGAGGAAGCCGAAAGGCTATACCTGCACACGCTAAGGAAAGCGCGGCCTGATCTGGCCGCAAAGGTCCAGCAAACCTTGGATGAAGAGGGTCGACCACGGAAAATGGAGTGGCGCCCCAAGCAAAGGAAAGCCGATGGTGAAACATCGGCTGGCACAAACATGGTGTTCATCCTTCCTTCGGAGTTCAGTGCTCCAGGATCAGACGAGACACCCAATTTTGACGACTGCAAGCACATCAACGTGACACGGGATGGGGTTAGGCTGGTCTTATTCCCCGGCCTGACTGTGTAGCAAGAACCAACCGATGAGCAAACGTGGCGAGGCCGATCCTAGGGATCGGAGGTTTCCACTTACATCGAAGTGGACGTAGTACATGCACACGTCGCCGCTGCTGTACTGCATGCAGTGAACATCCATCCATTGACTAATTTTGGGTCGTGGTTGAACCATACATGTGTGAGCTGAGCTAGCTTAAGCTTTACCCATGCGTATCTACTAAATTAAGCTTTTCATTAATAGAGAAGAATAGGTGGCCAGTTTATTAACGGAAAACCGGCCAAAAACCGGTACAACCACCCATGCCAACCGTCATGGAACACAACCGTCGCTAGGGGACACACAGCCACCCTGGCAACCCACTGAAGCTGCACAAACACCACCGAAGCGAAGATCATCGTCGAGGTTGCTCACCGGCGTCATCGTCATCACTCCGCACTCCGTAGCGACTCCAACTTACCCAAAGAAGCGACCACCAAAGAAGACCTTGCCGAAGCGGCACCACGAAGCTCAGGCTCGCGAAAGCCAAACAGGTGGCTCCTCGTGTAGGGGAAAGAAGCTCCGACTCGGGTGACGAGCTCCAGAGAGGGGATGCGCAAGACCCGCACCGAAGGAGAACTTCACCTGGACCTCCCCTTGCAGGTCATCATACGCCGCCCAATAGAAGACACTTGAAGAACATGGCAGCTCCGGCTCCACAACAACGGAAGACCAACATGGGGAAAACTCGAACACTTCGGGCCAAGCCGACTAACAAGGTTTTACCGCGACCAAACCATCACTCATCAAAGCCATTGTTGCCACATAAGTGTTATCACCAGAATTTGACCGAGTCAGAGGTGGGCCGCGATCAAGATGGGCTTGAAGATTATACGTGGAAGATCTCTGAAGCGGCCTTGCACGAAGAGTTTGGGCTAGATTGCCCGTGTATCTGTATTATAGTAGATCGCATCTTAGATTAAAAGTTAGAGTTTGTCTCGTGCACGGTGGGGATTATTCCCACGTTAGAAAGTCCCCTGGACTATAAATATGTATCTAGGGTTTATGAAATAAACAACCAACGTTCAACCACAAATCAATCTCGGCGCATCGCCAACTCCTTCGTCTCGAGGGTTTCTACCGGTAAGCATCATGCTGCCTAGATCGCATCTTGCGATCTAGGCAGCACAAGCTTTATGTTGTTCATGCGTTGCTCGTACTGAAGCCTTTTTGATGGCGAGCAACGTAGTTATCTTAGATATGTTAGGGTTAGCATTGTTCTTCGTATCATATGCTATCGTAGTGCAACCCTTGCATATCTAGCCGCCCTTACACCTATCTTAGGTGTAGGGGCGGCACCCCGCTTGATCATTATTTAGTAGATCCGATCCGTTACGGTTGCTCCTTGTTCTTCAAGGATTAGTTTAATATCTGCAATAGTTAGGCCTTACAAAGGGTTGGAGGATCCAGCGGCACGTAGGGTGTCGTTTGCTAGTCCTAGACAGGATGTTCCGGGGATCAACCTCGTGTTGGTTTTTAGGCCTTGTCTAGGATCGGCTTACGATCACCGTGCGTGGCCGCGAGGCCCAATCGTGAGTAGGATGATCCGATTATGCGGTGAAAACCCTAAATCGTCATAGATCGTTTTAGCTTTATCTTGATCAAGCAGGACCACCATATATTCGTGCACCTCGTACGAATCATGGGTGGATCGGCTCCTTGAGCCGATTCACGGGATAACCTGAGAGCCGATCGAGGCTCGTATTTAATGTTTACGTGTATGCCATGCAGGAAACTAAGCGAGGCATCTCCATCACCTTCCTGACCAGGTATAGGTCAGGTGGCACGCCCTTGCATCAGCATCGGACGTGTGTACCAGAGGCTTTGCGGGCCGTCGCTCGGAGGGACCAGGGCCAGCCGCAGCCCTAAGTTGTTCCCGGCTCTACTGTGTTGCCCGTCGCTGCCCGCCGGTGGGTTTTGACCGCAACAATAAGACGCCACACGGAACACCAACATCGCCGGTTGGACACCTGCCAACCGCGATGTTGTGTGCGTCCAGCCCAAAGAAACCCAAGCAACATGAAAGAGAACAAGATCTTTAAGACGATGCCCCAAAGGAGAAAAGCGACACCCATCGCCCGACCCATAGGTCTAGGCTTACACCCGAAAAACTTGCTCCGAGGAAAGACGAAGTCGAAGAAGACCCCACAGCGGCACCTCCAAGGAGAAAGCAACGTCCATAGGCGCCGCCACCGCCGGCCGGCGAAAGCCGGGTAGACCTTTCACTTGGAGCTTCTTGATAGCCACCTCACGCAACCAACCATGCCGCCATTGAACCGCACACCCCGGCACAGTGCCTGCGCCAGCGACACGCCAAGACCACCACCAAACCTCGAAGACCAGATCTGGCCACCCAGATCAGGCAACCACCCACGGCCGCACAACACCTCAGGAGCCCGACGCACTTGCCGCCGCCGAAGCGCGCCACCACCAGAGCAAGGGAGGAGAGTTGCCACCCCACCAAACCTCGCCGGAAGAGCCGCCGGGAAGGCACAACTCGTCGCCGCCGTAGCACCTGGCAGCCATCCACGCCGAAGCCACCAGACCGTCGAAGCAACACCCCCTTGGCTTGGACTTCACCACGTCACGCAGCCGAGGGAGGCCCGAGCCTTACCTGCCGCCACCGACCGGGTTACCGCCCCGGGATCCACGAGGGACTGCCGGAGGCCCCCATCCCCTTTGGAAATGAGGTCCGCCGCCGCAGCGAACCGAACCGGCGGCAGCGGCGGTGGGAGAGACGAGGTCACGCCGCCCGGCGGCGGCTAGGGTTTGGGCTCTCCCGGGGCGCCAGAGGAGGCGACACGGGAGTCGCTTTTTCGTATGTCTAATTGTGATGTGGTCTCCCCGGCCGATGTTAGAGAGAACAGAAATCCATTAAAAGCCGTTGATGGTTGGTGCATGCATATTGATATTCATGTTGACGAGCAAAGTCTATGAATATATAATTAGCATTAGCTTGTAAGCGCCAGAGTGGGAATGATGTTGTTGGTTACCAAACCGCATGACAGTAGTTCAGTAGTTTGCTGTTCTAGGTCATTATGTATGAATTGTATTTTCAGGGTAGAGATCACCACATAATTAGTTCAGCGCATCATCAGATTCATCATAAAATTAGTTCTTTTGTTGCTTTTTGTGGATCCTTATCTAATGCAAACTGATTGGATCGAGCAGATTTGCATGCACTACAACAATAGATTGTAGCAGGGAGAAGAGGTTTGTTGTCATGGGTCCATCTCATTCTCAACATTGGAGTGGGGGTATAGGGTTCAGGGTTTATAAAATTTTGACTACAGCTCGTTTTTTCTTACCCGAGCTCCATCATTTTCCAAGTCTCAAAATTGGCTTGGCACAAGTGGGAGGCTCAGCATGCTTTACTTATGGAATTAACCGGTTTTTTGCGATTTCTTGTTGGTAATGCTAGAAGTCTATCTACATGCCAAAGGCGAAGCTACGCAATGATGAATTCAGAGGCTGCGGCATTTTGCAGATGCAGCTCATTTTTTTGAAAATTTTGAAAACATCACTTAAATTTCAAAAAAAACTCTAATTTTTTCATTGGTTTAGACAATGATGTATGTTGTCAATGTTTAAAATTTCAACTCAAAATACCATATATTCTAGCCTGTGCAAACATGAAAAATGTGAGTATATGAAGTAGTGAACAATGTATATTTTCAATTCTCCAAAAAAATGTCAAATTTTGTTAATTTTGTAGGTGTTTCGATATGAGATTTTGCATGTTGGTACAATACATGATAAAACTTTTCCTGAAATCATTGTTTACCTACTTTTCCTGAAATACTAGGAATGGACGGAAAACTGGCACAAATGAATCTTCTTTTGTTAATTTTTTTTTTTGAGAACTTACAAATGAGTCGACTATTTCGATTGGTTCGTGGATATGTAAAGCTGTCTGTAGTGGGCTTTCCCTTAGTTTAGCTACGATGGGCTTTCACACTCCCCCGAAGAGATAACAAGTTTTGGGCTTCAATCTCACTTGTGCTCCAACACACATCCTCCTGTGCGTGAGCTGTGAGCACGCCGCGATGTCGCCGGCGGCGCCGCTGGACGACGACAACCTGCTCTCCGAGATCCTGCTCCGCCTCCCACCGCAGCCTTCGTCCCTCCCCCGCGCCTCCCTCGTCTCCAAGCGCTGGCTCAGCCTCGTCTCCGACCCCCGCTTCCTCCGTCGATTCCGCATCCACCACCGCCGCAACCCTCCCCTCCTCGGCTTCTTCGACCGGGACCTCGTCTTCGCACCTACACTGGAGCCCCCCAACTGCGCCCCGCTCGGCCGCTTCTCCTTGCAGCTCGACCGCTACCGCCACTTCCGGCTCCTTGGATGCCGCCACGGTCTCGTACTAATTCTCCTCGCACCTACGACGCCCGCCAGAGGAAAATCCGGGTGCCAACTCCTAGTGTGGGATCCCGTCACCGACGCCCAGCGCCGCATTGCCCTTCCCCCGCAGTTCGGCAAGGCAAAAGACCTACCCAACCAACGGTGTCGTGCTTCGCGGTGCCGGAGAAGTCCACTTCCAGGTGGTCTTGGTAGTGGCAGACAACAGGGACAAACAAGTTACACGGTTGCTTGCATGTGTTTACTCGTCGGAGACCGGCGCATGGGGCGATCTCATCTCAACGCTGCATCCATCCATGGTTTCTACGAGCAGCAGGCCTGCTGTGCTGATTGGGTATTCTCTTTACTGGTTCATCACTGGGAGTTCGTCGAGCATACTTGAGTTCGATCTGGGTAGGCAGAGCCTAGCTGTGATACCTTTGCCGCTGCCTGTGAATGAGTTTGACATGAGCGGGTACTCGGTTATGCGTGCAGATGATGAGGGGCTTGGGTTTCTCTTTCTGTCAGAGGGAGACAAATTCTTCATGGGTCCTGGCAAGAACTATTGAACTGGACGAGCTACTTTCCTTGGATCCACAGAAGGACCATGCAGTAGTATTAGGGCTTGCTGAGTACAACAATGTGGTGCTCCTCTGGACATCTATCGGCACCTTTATCATCCAGCTTGAGTCATTGCAGTTCAGCAAACTTCTGGACACCCACCCGCTGACTTGTAATGCTTTTGAAAGTGTCTACACTGCAGGTAATAGCATGCCTTACATTTTGGGTAGCTGCCTGTGCATAGCAAAACCAAGTTATTTTTTGATAATTGGTTGATGGAATTGCTGCTCACCTCCTTTCATAATAAGCTAATAATGTTACATTGTATGTTTTCACCTATTTATTTTTCTGTGTCATGATCCCTTCAACATATAACAACATTGTTCTGACAGCTAGCCATCTCTGCTTCTGCAACGAGGTGTAATAACTACTGCATCACAATTTTGGATTCCCTTAGTTGTGGCTGTGAGTAAATAATGTTGTTGCCTGCCTATTGACATATTTGAGAATTGTATGATGGCAGTATTAGTGCATACACACAGTAAAGATGTTCTCAAGATTTGATACATGACGGTTGGAAATTGAAGACAACTACATTTAGAAAATTAGCTTAACACATTAGAAGCTTAAAAAATAGTTGTATTTCTTTTTATTCAATATTGTTATCATTGCACTTGCTAGTAATCTTAAATCCATACTAACAACTTTGGTTTCATATCAACGAAGTAGTGGTCGTTTTTGTTACTTATAAAAGGGTACTGCTGCAAGAGAGAAAGCTCATTTGTGCCCAAGAAAATAATTGAGTTTATTTCATTTATTGGCTAAATGTTTTACACAAATAGCCATGATCACTTTTATTACCAAAGTATTCGGGGGTATGGGTATATATATATCGACATGGCATGGAGCAAGCTTACAATTATTTTTATATAACTTCTCCCTTCCAATCAGCTAATAAGCAAAGTGTTCATATTGTTCATTTTTAAGACACTTAGTCAGTGTGTACTGTTTTGACAATATTCTCTTTATTTAACAGAAGATTTAGTTTTGTTTTGTCATATCAAATTCAAACCTGAATTGTTTTTCCTCAAACTAAATATGCGAATTTACCTAAATATCTAATTGGTCATTGGTTCATTGATTCCATATGCTTGTAGGAACGGCCATTGGTAGTGGAGATGGTGGAGCTGAACTGTTGCACAATATATAAGATGATTGGTCAGATAAATATGCTGTCGCAAATTAATGACGTACTGGATTTCGTAGGTAAGCTTATCTCTGCATAGCAGCAGAATGAAATATTTCCTTCCTTTGCTTTGTGGATACTTTTCTCTTTTACTTTCATTAGATATGTCAAGTCTGAGTGCAACTTGTATGTTATCTCCTCTATGCAAGTACAGTTGATTTCAAATTTCCTTTATTAATACAGGCTTATAACAATTGCCATTACACATCACTGTTTATCTGTGATCCTTATGATACATAGTGCTCGCTTGGAGTTATGTACAATTATGCTAGTCTTATGCAATTTGCTGAAGAAATTTCTCAGCATGTCTGTGTTATCACTCTAACTTACATGTGTATGATCCAAGAGTCTACAGCATCTTAACTCGTACAAGGTTTTCAAATGGTTACTATAGTCAACTGCTAGGTAATAAATATCATGGTGGTATATTCAATAAAATATTGAGGACAATCTTCTTATCAAGGAAATAGATGACAGTAATCTGGATATTATCTAATAAATTTTAGCATTTTTATAATTTATGCTTGGGCGTCCTCTCTAAATAGTTGAGATTGGAAACATGAAAAACATTAAATCTTACCAACAAATAGTGTTGAACAATATTAGCATTGTATTTTGTCACCCTCAATAATAACTGAATGTTAGATACGACATCTAAATGACATCTTTCAAGATTGACCTTGGATTCATCCCTTATATTCTGTCAATGCAGACCAAAGTCCCTAAAGCAAAGATCTTCCGCTTTAAGAACTTTCAGGTTAACCACCCAAGCTTCATAGAGGTGTTTCAACAAGCTTATATTCTCCCTTGCAAAAAACAGAGACGGCAGTGGCGCATCTCTTATAAACTCAAAACCACTAGAAGAGCACAAATCTTTCCCGCCTCTTGTTTCTGTTTTCATTTTGGAATTCAGGCGTTGACCTTATCGATGGTCTTGAAGAACAAAGGCCTTGTTCGTTGTAGAAAGACTTGCAGAGGAATTATTAGGGCGCCCATTAAGGCATTAGCAGACTCCTTCACCACAAGCAGCTGCACTGGAAAAAAAAGAGCCGCACTATCTGAAAACTTGAATTCATGTGGTGGCCACTAAAGCCTATAAGAAATCTCATTGCATCTCTTGCCGACAGATAGGGCTCCTCGACCAGTGATCATGAAGCCAAAGCTGTTATCATCTGGAGAGCGTTTAATTGCAGAGTGGCTGTCTTGGCTGACGACCCACACATGTTCTTTGATCTTTCTGAACTTGTCCAACAGGTTGAGGATCTTGGCTACCTCTCAAACCCATTCTGTAAATAGGAGATTGCTAATGTGGTCAAGGAAATTCCCCTGCACCATTCCCCAGGTCCCAGCGGCTTTAATGGGCTGTTCATCAAGTGATGTTGGTTGATCACATAGGCAGATTTTGCAGCCCTATTTTTGATGATTTTGAGGAATCTTCCATTATTCTTATACCAAGCTAAAAGATACTACACTTGGACATTCAGGAAGCTGCCAACCCCTATCACGCCCAAATGGATATGAGCATGTCAACATTGACTCTTTAGTCAAACATAAGCATTAAAATGTAGCCTCCTATACATGGTAGCCATCAATGGGATGAGTCATGATACATTAAGAGTAACACTCCCTCCCTCCGTTAATAGATGTCCAGTGGTTCGTCTAAATTTGGATGTATCTATGCCTAAAAAATGTCTAGATACATTCGAATTTAGACAAATTTTTGACATCTAAAAATAGACAGAGGTAGTACATCCAAATAGAATATTTCATTTTAAACGAAGCAAGTAAAACTTGCAAAGGTTAAGTACCCTTCTTACCTCCTAAGTTAGTCTGGGCATCCTAAAACAGCTTCGGCCTCTAGTACAGTTTGTTTGGTCCAAACTTCATATTGTGATGGTTTTGTACAGTCTAATTTTGTTCGATTTTGGTTACCAAATATTATATACTCTATACATGATAAGAAATGGCAAGACTAGGTTCGTCCTTGAAACTGCTTTCAACTTGAATAGTCGTCAAGTTATAGTTTTTGATTCTGTGCAGAGTAAAAATAAAATCTATTTTGAACTGAAGGAAGTATTAATTTATTAGATGACGATCGCTTTCTTGAGGGTTACACTGCATGAATTGTATTAATTTCGATCTGCTACTGACAATCTCGCTCATACATTTCTGAAAAATATGCCTACTAGCTGCAAACCAAGTGCATCAGTTTTATTCTCCACGAGCCCCTCATATGTCCATGACAACAGTGAATACACTAACTGATTTGGTTAGCTAGGCAGTTCAGCATTTCCCTCTAACGAGGTATTTGAGCCATGGTCTTTTATCTTCTGCTGAGATCAGTTGGATCCATCTTACAGAAAACATCAGTTGTATCGATATACTTGAGAATATGTGAACCAATAAAAGTTGATGGCATATCACTTGGAATTAAGTGTACTGCTGGTTTTGTCCAATATCTAAGATTATTCAAGTTTTAGCATTTAGTCAAGCTTCCACACTGGTGAAGCTAATGTATAGTGTCAAGTCATACAAAAATTGGGAGATATAACTTTGTTTTTTCTGAATTAATACTTTGACAGCACAAACTGGTTGACTGATGACATTGATTGCTTTGCAGATATCTAAAGTTACATTCCCATGGCTGAGATGTGGAAATGTGTAGGTTCTTCCGTTTCATATGCTCCAAGGTCCATGCTGATTTTGATCATCTATATAGTACACTCTGGTGAACTGTGAAGTGGACTTGTAGGATTTTATCTCATAATTTGGTAGTTCCCGCCTGTTGTCAAATTTTTGTGGACAAGTCGACTGACATGATGACACGAATGACTTGCTTAAGTTAATGTGTTATTCACTTTATTATCTTCATGTTGTATCTAGCAGGGGATCTTAACATTGAATTTCTACAGTGTCCCTTTTTTGTGTGTGTGTGTATTTTTGTTGAACTCTTATGTAATTCTGGCTGGCGATAGTTGAGTCTTGAAATGGCACTTGCCTTGCGCATTTGGCAATATATGGTGTTGTTTGTCACTGCAATAGTGATTCACAAACTTTGACGTTCACAAAGTTGTATACATGTGGCCTATGGAAGTAAACGTACAATGTTTATAGTAGGCGCTAGCAACTTATTAACTATTAGATGTATATATTTGTATATTGTAGTTTTTCCATATTTGCACTTGTATCTGTGCTATATATTGTGGCCTTTGGCCCCTGGTAATACAACAAGTCTATTACCCTAACATGGTATCAGATCTGTAGGTTAGCTCCTCTCCTCGCAGCCGCCGCCGCCCGCCTCGGCCTCTCCCTCGCCGCCCGGTCGTCCGCCCGCCGGCTGCCCGTCCCGACCTCGGCCAGCCGCCCGCCGGCTGCCGCCGCCCGTCCGCCCGTTCCGCCCTTCCCGACCTTGGCCGCCTGCCCGCTGGCCACCCGTCGACCCCGTCCGCCTCCACGTGCGCGTGCCCGCCTGTCTCTATCGCACCCTCCAGTCTCCGTCTCCATCTCAGTTTCGTCCCGTCAGAAAAGAAAAAATGAGCTGTCTTCCTCGTCGGGCTATCTTGCGATTCCTCGATGCCCGGTGATTTTTGATGGCATGAATTACACTGATTTCACTGCCTTTACGCACGTCCACATGCGCGGCATTCGTCTTTGGGGTGTGCTTTCTGGTGAGGTCCTCTGTCCGCCGCGCCCCAATGCTCCTACGACGCCTATTCCACCGACGCCCGTTGCCCTTGCCCCCGATGCTACTCAAGAGGTCAAGGATGCAGCCAAGAGTGCTGATGATACTGCTCTAACTGAGTATGAGTGGAAGGTCCAGGAGTATTCTACCGCTGTTGCCACGTACCGACTGGATCTGACTGACTACGCTCAGTGGATAGATGAGGATGCTCGTGTTGCTGCTGCTCTCACTTCCAGTGTTCTGCCTCAGTATGCTGCTGAGTTCATGGGTCTTCCCACTGTTGCTGCTCAGTGGGCTTTTCTTCATCAGCGCTATCAACCGTCTGGGGATGCTCTTTACCTGTCTATGGTTCGCCAGGAGCATGCTCTTCAGCAGGGTGATTCTACTATTGATGAGTTCTACACTCAGAGTGCTGCTATTTGGCGTCAGCTTGATTCTCTTCGTACAGCTGTGTGTGCCACATGTCCCTGGTGTCTGTGCGCACGGATCTGAAGTTTCAGCGCGTATTTGAGTTTTTGTCGCGGCTCCGCAAGGAGTTTGAGCCTCGTCGTGCCCAGCTGCTTGCCCGTGGTCGTGTTCCGTTCTCTGAGGTACTGTCTGAGCTTCCTGCTGAGGAGACTCGTCTTCGTGGTGCTGGTCTTCTTGAGGTTCCCTCTGTACTTGCAGCTCGTGGTCCTCCTGTGCCGTCGGCTTCGTTGCGGTCTCCAGTACCGCCGATACTTTCTACTCCTCCGGTCCATGGCCAGAGTGAGCCTCAGCAGCCTTGTGGTATGACATCACCTTCTCGTCCTCCCTGCTCCTATTGTGGCAAGCCTGGCCATGATATCTCTAGATGCTGGAGGAGGGATCCCATTTTACGTCAGCAGTACCATGCTCGTAAGCAGACTGGTTGTTCAAGATCTTCTGCAGTTGCACTGTCTGATCAGGACATTATCCGTGTTCTTCGTGGTCTGCTCGCTGCTACAGGCTCTTCCTCGACGGGTACTGCTGGTTCTGTGTCTAGCTCTTCTGGCACTGCGCGACCACCATCTTCTACACAGTCAGGTACGTCATCCCCGTGGTATCTGGATTCTGGAACTTCTTTTCATATGACTTCTGCGTCTTTTATTCTTTCTACTCTTCGCTCTCTTATTTCTCCTGTCCGTGTTATCACGACTGATGGTACCTCTCTTCCTGTTTCCAGTCGAGGCACCCTCTCTACTACCTCTTTCTCTGTTCCTGACGTTTCTCATGTTCCTAGTCTTAAGATGAACCTTTTTCTCGCTAGTCACCATCGATTCTGGTTGTCGCGTCATTCTTGACGCTGATTCTTGTGCTGTTCAGGACCGCCGTACACATGCCCTGGTTGGAGCTGGCCCTCGCAGCCTTGAATCTCCCGGGCTATGGGAGTTAGACAGGCTTCGCGTTCCATCCACTGACACTTCCTCTGCCAGTTCTCATGCGGTTGCTGCTTCCGTCACCGGCTCTTTTCAGCAGTGGCATCATCGTCTGGGTCACCTTTGTGGCTCCCGTTTATCGTCATTAGTGCGTCATGGTCTTCTGGGGTCTGTCTCAGGAGATGTGTCTTTAAATTGTCAGGGTTGTAGGTTAGGCAAACAGATCCAGCTTCCCTATCCTACTAGTGTGTCTGTATCTCAGCGACCTTTTGATTTAGTTCATTCAGATGTTTGGGGTCCGGCTCCCTTTGCTTCAAAAAGGGGTCATCGGTAATATATTTTATTCATTGATGATTTTTCACGGTACACCTGGTTGTTTTTATGCGCTCTCGCAGTGAGGTGCTCTGTATTTATCAGCGCTTTGCGGCCATGGTTCGTACTCAGTATTCCACGCCTATTCGTGTGTTTCGTGCCGATTCTGCAGGTGAGCATATCTCTCAGCACCTGCGTGGTGTCATTGCTGAGCAGGGCACCCTCGCTCAGTTCTCGTGTCCCGGCGTGCATGCTCAAAATTGTGTCGCCGAGCGTAAGCATCATCATATTCTTGAGACTACCCGTGCTATGATGATTGATTCCTCTCTTCCGCCGCATTTCTGGCTTGAGGCTGTCGCTACGTCGACTTACCTCATTAACATTCAGCCTTCGGCTGCCCTTCAAGGTGGCATTCCTCTCGAGCGTCTCTCTGGTAGTTCTCCAGACTACTCGACTCTTCGTTTATTTGGTTGCGTTTGCTATGTCCTCCTACCTCCTCGCGAACGCACCAAACTGACTGCTCAGTCTGTTGAGTGTGTTTTTCTCGGATACACTGATGAGCATAAGGGTTATCGCTGTTGGGATCCCGTTGGTCGTCGGATGCGCATCTCTCGTGATGTCACGTTTGATGAGACACGTCCTTTCTATCCTCGCCCCACCTCTGGTACTTACCCGGTAGATGATATATCTTTTCTTCTATTTCCTGATGCACCTCCCGCTGTCCCTTCTCCTCGACCTCTTACTTCTGATGCACCCCCTTCGACCTCAGCGCCATCCTCTCCTCCGTCTAGTTCCCCTAGTTCTCCTGGTTCTCCGGCTTCAGACCCTTCCTCTGTTGTTCCTTCTTCCTCTTCTTCTAATGACTCGTCTTCCGCCGATGAGCTTCCCTCTTCACGTCCCGTTCGTCAGCATCGTGCTCCAGACCGTCACTCTCCTAGTCAGTATGGTCTCTCTGTCGTCTCCGAGACGACTTCTTATCGGGATGCCGAGCGTCATCCTGAATGGCAGCTTGCCATGGCTGAGGAGATCGCTGCGCTTGAGCGCAATGGCACCTGGGATCTTGTTTCTCCCCCTTCTGGTGTTCGTCCTATCACGTGTAAGTGGGTCTATAAAATTAAGACCCGCTCTGATGGATCTCTTGAGCGCTATAAAGCGCGTCTTGTAGCTCATGTCTTCCAGCAGGAGCACGGCCGTGACTATGATGAGACTTTTTCCCATGTGGCTCATATGACCACTGTGCGTACTTTTCTTGTTGTTGCTTCTGTTCGACGCTGGTCTGTGTCCCAGCTTGATGTTCAAAACGCTTTTTTTAATGGCGAGTTGAGTGAGGAGGTTTACATGCAGCCTCCTCCTGGGTATTTTGTTCCCGATGGGATGGTTTGTCATCTTCGGCGTTCTCTTTATGGTCTGAAACAGGCCCCTCGTGCCTGGTTTGAGCGCTTTGTCTCTGTGGTGACTGCTGCTGGTTTCTCTCATAGTTTTCATGATCCAGCGCTATTTGTTCACACTTCTCCTCGTGGATGCGCTCTTCTCCTTCTCTATGTTGATGATATGATCATTACTGGTGATGATCCTGAGTATATTGCCTTTGTCAAGGCTTGTTTTCGTGATCATTTTCTTATGACTGATCTTGGTCCTCTTCGCTACTTTCTTGGGATTGAGGTCTCCTCCACTTCTGATGGTTTTTCTATCTCTCAGGAAAAGTATATATTCAGGATCTTCTTGCTCGTGCTGCTCTTGGGGATGAGCGCACTGTGGAGACTCCTATGGAGCTTAATGTTAAGCTTCGTCCTACTGATGGTGATCCTCTTCCTGATCCGACACGTTATCGCCATCTTGTTGGGAGTCTTGTTTATCTTGCTGTCACTCGTCCTGATATCTCTTATCTTGTTCATATTTTGAGTTAGTTTGTCTGAGCTCCTACCACCGTTCACTACAGTCATCTCCTCCGTGTTCTCCGTTATCTTCGTGGCACGATCACTCGTCGCCTTTTCTTTCCTAGTTCTAGCTCTCAGCTCCAGTGCTATTCGGATGCCACGTGGGCGAGTGATCCTACGAATCGTCGTTCACTTTCTGCTTACTGTGTGTCTCTTGGTGGTTCGCTTGTTGCTTGGAAGACGAATAAACAGGTAGCGGTTTCTCGTTCGAGTGTTGAGGCTGAGCTGCGGGCTATGGCTTTGTTGATTGCTAAGGTGACATGGTTACGGTGGTTGCTTGCAAATTTTGGGGTCTCTGTTACGACACCCAGCCCACTTTTGTGTGACAGTACAAGTGCTATCAGTATTGCACGTGATCCGGTCAAGCATGAGCTTACCAAGCATATTGGTGTTGATGATTTTTATACACGTGCTCAGGTGCAGGCTCAGGTTGTTGCGCTTCATTATGTGCCTTCAGATATGCAGTTGACGGATTTCTTTACAAAGGCACAAACCCGAGCACAGCATGACTTCTTACTCTCCAAACTCAGTGTTGTGGATCCACCATTAGTTTGAGGGGGTGCTATATTTATATATTTGTACATTGTAGTTTTCCCATATGTTAGGGGGCTTCCTGCATATTTACACCTGTACCTGTACTATATATTGTGGCCTTTGGCCCCCTGGTAATACAATAAATCTATTACCCTAACATTAACATCCTACCTAATCCCATGGTCGACTAGCTAACCAGAACCATGCACTGAAGTATGTGACGTCTCCCTTCAAGTTTAGCGGGATAACAACACATCTTGCGTAGAGATCACAAGAAGCAACTAACCGGGGATCACAAGAAGCAACACATCTTCACTACGCTCGTCGACAGTATGTAAAGGGATCACAGGATAAAAATAACTCAAATCACAGCAAACTGACAATGAATCATCAATATATTGGTAGCATAAAAGTGATGAACAACGAGTTGACGACCCAGTTGAGTACTCTTAACTAGCACGTTGATCTGGACATTCAAGCACAAGCATTAGAACAATCCAGCAGTTTACATTGCAGGGCTGACCTACAAGTTCTTGTGATTGATTTTGACGTACTCGTCCATACGAAGTACCAAGTACCTTGCATATATGGAAGATATATGCATACCATAAAATAGTTGTAATTAATAAAGATCGACAGGTCATGCCGAGATCAGGTTAAGCAAGACAACCAGAACTGGTGTATCCATCTATAGTGGAGTAGCAACGCATGATGAGACATGCAATGCCAAAACCAATTAATTTAAAACATTGTTTATGCCAGCAGTAATACAACATGTGATTATATATTATATGCAAATCAAAGAATTTGTATGTATCACATGAGTGTCATTTGCTTTACCGGCATACACAACTTTGCTAATTTACTGCAACTATAGCGATTTCCTCATACCAGTAGAGAGCAATATGGCACCAAGCTTTGCTTAATTAGGACAGTCACAATACATCTTATCTGTTGTATTAATTTTAAGCTATGAGAAATAGTATCAATACAAGTCAATTAACCATCCATAGATTTGTAAATGTCAACATAGTGAAGGAATGAGGAACCATAAATTCTATTTTTAGGGTAGAGATCACCACATATATAATCATGGGAGCATACGAAGTTAGGTTTTTTTGTTGGGTTGTGGATAATTATCACATGCTAACGGATGGATATTTGCATGCACTACAACCATAGATTGTACAAGGGAGAAGAGGTTTCTTTTCTTGGGTCTATCTCAAGATGGTTGTACAAGGCATGTGTAGCATATTTCACCATGCACAACTTGTTGAACATATATTTTTCGATAAAGTGTTGAACATATATATCACCTTGAACTTAATAATGAGGTTATCAACGCTGGATATTTAACTTGTACTACACAATGTGCACACATGAAGAGCGATATATAGTAATACATAAAATTCAATTACTTTGAAGTTGTGAAGAAATAACTAGATATACAGTGATGGAACACATGCTACATTTAGAGAAGCCCATAGTCACGCAATATTCTTGTTCTGACAGTACTAACGTTTTATCGGAATGATGAAACCCTTTATTTCTTGTAATAAACATCATTAAAGGTACAAACAAATTAAAATAAATTATATGATACCCACTCGACATAGAGAAGGTTGGGCTTCATATTTTGATTAGCATGATCAAGAGTGTTACGGGTTGGCATTGCCAAAACCAGATCCAGTGCCGCTGCCACTTCCACTCCCACCATTTGTGCCATGTCCGCTGCCACCGCCACCACCATTGGAATATGCATTTGCATAGGTATTTTCTTCATAGTATTTATTAGTTGCATCGCTAGAGCCTGATCCACTACCACTACCAGATCCATAGCCACTAGATCCATAATGATCTCCGGTTGCTTGTCCTCCACCACCGCCACCACCGGTACCGCCAGAGTTAGAAGATCCAGCAACATCACCTTCATACATATCTTCACTATATCCACCCGAGCCGGAGCCGGCACCAGACCCGCTACCAGATCCAGTACCATCGTATTGGCTACCGCCACCCCCTTCACCTCCACCTCCACTGCTTGCATGCGCACCGCTTCTTGAACTCTGGCCATAACCACCTCCACTCCCCGATCCTGAGCCACCACCATTCACTTCACCCCCACCTCCGCCCCCTCCAGATCCTGTTCCTTGAGAACTAGAGTATCTAGCCACCCTTCCAGCATTGGCTAATCCAATACTCAAGAATACAATGAACCATAGAGTTGCTAGTTTTGTACCTGCCATTGTGTGAGTTCGAGTGAGGTGAGTTGCTAGAGAAGCTTGCATGTGGGTATTTATAGTGATAGAGGCCATGCATTCTTCTTATTTTTATATCATGTTGGTTTCGGGGGTCTTTCGTCCACATTCAGACAGCACATGCGAAGATCCACGGCTCTAGCTGATGCCGGAGAGACGACTTGGAACTTTCCATAGCCGAGTTTGACATATTCCGTGGGTATCGTAGGAAATGTGCATGCATGCAGTCAAACCATGCAAGATGTGCCAGCAACATCTCGATCATCCTCTCAAAGCAAGAGCTCAACGTACATAAGCCTCTAGCATAAGCCTCTAGCGTGCCCGGATCAACCAATCAAACCTATCTTCTCTATGCCGTTTCCCATTTACTACTTGCTTGGTTTATCTTAGGGCTAAATAACCATGATTTCAAGAAGATCGCATTAGCTGGATGATCAAGTGGACATGGCGCCCCATGGGCTGCGGGATGCCATTTGCGATGCCAAGCAAGCGTTGGACAAGCAGTGCATAATTTGACCCCGCCGGCAGAGTCGATCAAATCGACTTGAGAAATCTGCACGTTGGTTCGCATTGTCTTGTTTGTCTCCGCTGCTGCTGCTACAGTAGACATCCATCCATTGACTGATTTTGGGTCGTGGTTGAACCATACGTAAATGTGTGAGCCAGCGTAAGCTTTATCCGTGCGTATATCTTTGACAGGCGAGGAGATCGCAATAAAGAATTTCGAGAAAATGCTCTAGCTCGATAGGTTACAATAACTGATTTATGATAATTTGTTTCTAGAACTACTATTTAATGAAATGAAGATAACATTGAATTATCTAGAAATGCCGATTTCTCTGAAGGTATTCTTCATGTCACTGTTGTCGCGACATGTATGTCCTCACTTCCTGAAAATAGCCACACCTCACATATTTAACGGATGTGAGAATTTATAGATTTTACGGGTGAAGGCATGAGAGCAAGTTATTTCGCTTTTATTTTTAAAACAAAATATTAAAATAAAATATTCTCTGAACCACTCGTTAAATTACAAGTGATTTTTATCGTTGTGTTCCTTTGAAATTTCCTTTGAAATTAGGCCATATTGAAAGGTTTCGACAAACTTTTTCCACGCATTTTCAAAACTAGTACAATTATACTTGGTAGCGGAGACGCCCCGCACCCCCTAGTATAGATGTTGTGTACTTCTTCTCGAAATAGGCTTTCGCCCCGTTATATTAATATATCAACAAATTGATACAAGATAGCGACCACCATTGGGGCAAACAGCACAACAAAGACCAAGAGAAATCATAAGAAGAAAAGAAAAGAAAGAAAGAATGACAATGCCGGATCGACGAAAACGCTGATGATCCGCAACCGCTGCGCCCTCCGGAAGATTCCCACCACGAGCTTAGCCCTCCGAACCGCCGCATACCAAAGAAGCACCTTCAAGAAGGGATGCGACGATGACGACGCTGCTGCCCGGACAAGCCTAGGGTTTCCCCCGGTATGCGGAAGGGCAGTGGGAAAGGGAAACCCCGACGCCCCTCAAGAGGGAATGGTGGCGCCCGCGAGCGTCACCGCGTCGGTGTCGGCCATCGACAAGGATTTCTCCCGTCCCCCAAAGACCCACGGCCCCGGACACTCCGTCACGGTCCGCCAACCTCGCCACCCACCAATTCGCGTCACCACGGTCACACAACCACCACCACCGTCTCACTGTGGCCCACTGACGAAGGCCGACGAAACCGATAGGAATCACCCCGAGTCGAGGGGAGCCTGGACAGCAGCCACGCGGGAGGACGCCACCTCCACCGCCAGCTGCGGAGACAGACCGGACGCAGCTACAGCCTACAGGAGCAAACCAGGCCCCTCTGGCCCGGCCGAGCCCGAGTATGCTTGTTATTGGAAGTACATGTGACACACTTCCAAGTAATGTGTCCAGTACGAGACTGCATATATGGAACATGGGGGCATGTGAACCCACTTTTTGAAAGTTTGTGATCTCAAAACATGTTTTAAAAATCGAAGCACAAAATAATTTCCCAGATGATCTCAAATATGTGCCCTGGACATGAGTTTCGTGACGAATTTTTTTTTATTTTGTCTCGGCAAAAAAGTGAAATTTTGCAGGGCTATATAGCAGTATATATGTGACGTATTTTGTCTTTTTTAGATTCTGAAATAAAAAAGTGGTTTCTCCGCGAAAACTTTCTACGCACACATGGAACATGCGTACGTACCGGGATATTTTTATTTTAGAATTTTTTAACATTTGGACAATGCATTTTCCAACTAGGGTTCACATCCGTCAAGTACTTGTAAAACTAGTTTGCATCTATTTGGAACTACAAGCGCTACACTCCCAAGTACATGTGCCTGCTGTACTTAGAAGTAAAAGAAAACTTCTTCCACGCGAGGGTTGCTTCTCATTCGACACACTACACTCTCGTACATGGATGATCAGGTCCGTCCGACCCAAATGTGGTTTTCATTAAGCCTATTCTTAACAGAAAAGTTAAGAAAACTGGGTTTCCTAAAAATCCTATTACAAAACTTTTTCTAAAACTGTTTGCTAATCCCCACTAGCCAAACAACAGGGTCTAGACGTCCAGTAAGGCCCGACTGCTAGGTAATAAATAATATGGTGTATTTCAATAAAAGATTGACTGCAATATCTAATAAAATATGACAATCTTCTTCTCAAGGAATCTCATATGTAACATTCGGTAATAAAAACGTTAAATCTTACCAACATATAGTATTGAATATACAATATTAACATTTTAGTTTGTCACCCTCAGTTTAGAACTGAATGTTACACAAGAGATTTAAATAACATCCTTTTTAAACAGAAGGCCTCACGGCCCGGCTTTATAAATAAAGCCCTCCTGGCAACGGTACATGCAAGTTAAAGTTATACAGACCATACACGCACACACGCCCACACGCCCAAGGCGTCACAAGTACGACCCTCCCAGGTCTAGAAGGCAAACAACCCACACGATACAAAGCCGAACGGCACAGCTCAGCGGGCTCAACCAAAGTAGATAGAAGCTGAAGCAAGATCTTGGTCAAGTCGCCGCCTGGGTCCTCCGCTACTCAGCCCGTAGTCGCGCGTAGAGCCTCCTGACGTCGTCCACCGCCGCGTCCAGCATCGCCCGGTCCCTCTGTCTGACCAGAACCCTCCAGGACTGCATATGAATGAGCATATGATAGAAAACATCAGCTGGGTTCCCGATCATCTTTCCTTCAAAGACTAGTTTGTTGCGCGTGTTCCAAAGAGTCCAACACATGGCAGCAAACGTGAACCAAACTAGCCTACGAAGGGGGCCGTAAAGCCCCTGGGCGATTGCAATGAACTCCCCCGGTCCCGTGGGGTTCCAGTCGCAGTGGAGGAGTTCCCTAACCCCAGCCCACATGAGTTTGGCGATGGGGCAGGAGAAGAAGATGTGATTGCAATCTTCAATCTCCTGGCACAGAGCGCACCTCCCGTCCGAGGGTCCGTGGCGCTTGGCAACTTGCTCAGCAGAAGGTAACCTACCACGGATGAGTTGCCAAAGAAACACCCGAATCTTAGGGGGAACCCTGGTGCGCCAAGCTTCTTTGAAACAGGTGACTGTCGCTCCCTGCGTCAGTGCAAGATAGACCGAACTGGTGGTGTATGTCCCTGACGCATCAAGGGACCAGGACACTTTGTCATCCTCAAGACCCGGCTGCCAACCCATGGCCTCCCGACGAAGGTTGTCCCATTCAACCATCTCAACCATCCCAAATTGCCGCCGAAATGCAACACCCCACTCCCCGGGGTGCCCATCCGGTGGCTTGGCATCAAACACCGAGATGGACGGATCCGTGCAGCAACTGAATAGGTGGGGGAACCTGGCCATAAAAGGGCCCCTCCCAGTCCACCAGTCCAGCCAGAACCTGGTGCGCCTCCCATTGCGCGCCACGTGCTTGGCTCCAAGTTTGAAGTACCATTTAATCTTCTGAATGGAATTCCAAAATTGGGAGCCTCTGGTAGGGACCGTTTCGTCGAAGAGATCCCTTCCCCCAAGATACTTAGCACGGATGATGTCCGCCCAGAGACCATCCGCGTCTTGGTACAGCTTCCAAATCCATTTGAGCATCAGAGCGATGTTCATGAGTTTGGTGTTGAGGATTCCCAATCCTCCAAACGCTTTGGGTTTACAAACCGTAGCCCAATCCACCATGTGGTACTTGCGTTTGTTGCCCACTCCTTCCCAAAAGAAGCGAGCCCTGGGTCTGTCCATGGATTTATGGGTGCTGTCAAAAAGCATGTACAAGCTCATGGCAAACTGCGGGAGGCTGGACAAGCACGAGTTTGTCAACTCTAGCCTGCCTGCCGAGGCCAAGAATAACCCCTGCCATGGGTCCACCCTGTGCCCAATCTTCTCTGGCAGGAAGTTCCAGTCCGCTACCCTTAGCGCCTTATCACTGATAGGTAGGCCCAAATATTTGATGGGGAATTCCCCCCGCTTGCAGTTAAGCATGTGGGCCACCTGATGTTGAAGTTCCAGTGGTACCCCGGTCACCACCACTTCACTCTTATCAAAATTGATCTTCAGCCCTGACATATTCTCGAAACACAACAGGATAACTTTGAGGTTCGCAATCCCTGCGCCTGTTGGTTTGATCAGAACCAAAGTATCATCAGCGTATTGTAGATGTGTCACCCCCCCCCAGGGATGAGATGCGGGATCACTCCCTCAATGTGTCCCGCCCGGTTAGCCTTAGCCAGGATGGCCGCTAGCCCATCTACAATGAAGTCGAATAAGATCGGGGAGAGTGGGTCCCCTTGTCGGACGCCCCTCGCATTCCGGAAGTACGGACCAACTTCCCCGTTCACATTTATCGCCGTTTGGCCCCCTTTGACCAACTGCATAAGGCGATGCACTACCCGTGCCGAGAAACCTTTCCGCAAGAGAATCTCCTGCAGGAAGTCCCAGTTGACCCTGTCATAGGCCTTCTCGAAATCAAGTTTAAGAAGCAAGCCCTCTTGCTTTCCCACTCGGAGTTCATGTGCAATCTCGTGGAGAGCCAGAGCGCCCTCATGCAGACATCTCCCTTTGATGAAAGCAGATTGGCTCCGGTCCACCGTCCTATGAGCTAGCGGTGCTAATCTAATCGCGTACGCCTTAGCCACGAACTTGAAAATGACATTGATCAGAGCGATAGGTCTAAACTGCGTGATCCGCTCCGCCCCTTTAACCTTGGGAATTAAGGAGATAATCCCAAAGTTAAGCCGGGCGACGTCCACCCTCCCTAGGGCGAAATCATTCAGCATCTGGAGGATGGGTTCTCGCAGGATTCCCCAGAATCGCTTAAAGAACAGAACCGGTAGCCCGTCCGGTCCCGGCGCAGAGTCCGGTTTCATGCTAGCCAGGACCTCATCGAGGTCCTCAGCGGTGAACGCGACCTCCACGCCCCAGTTTTCCTCGTCCGAAATCTTCTGATCTGCATCCCAGAGATCAGGGCCAAGGGCAAAGACCCGCTCTTCCCCTTTAGCCCCCATCAAGCCCTGATAGAACTGGTAGATGTGCTCCATGAGGGCTCGCGGCTCCTCCACCTCGCCCGCCTCGGTGATGAGCCGTGGAATAGAACACTTGCGTTTGCGGCCATTCGCAATCGCGTGGAAGTAAGCGGTGCACGAGTCACCCTTCAGGGTCCACTGAGTCCTACTCCGCTGACGCCAGTATTCCTCGTCCACCCTGTCTAGTGCAACGAGTTGGTCCTCAAGGAAGTACCGGAGGCCCCACCCCTCCTCATCTAGACCGTTGGCATCCGCCACCCGATCTAGCT